>NC_085139.1:138367265-138666398 GCF_024139115.2 Armigeres subalbatus | reverse complement strand
ATCAGTAGCCGCTATGATCAGTTACGTATTGCTTTTCGAAATAATGAGATGCAAAGATTTTTCACATTTGTTTAATCAGTAAGTCAGTAAAAATCATCGATTTTCAATGATTAGCGTAAAGATATCAACATTATATCGCAAAGCATAGAAACTCAAATATATTTAGCTATACTTTGGTCTTCATACACCGCTTCTTAACCCATATCCTCAAATTAGAATTAGGATGGCTCTCAAAAACTATATATTTTTATTTTATTCTATTTTCAGGTAAGATAATAATATAATGATATATGGATATACTGGTGAGTAACTATTGATGTAGAGACATACTGAATTCTTTATGCTACTTTATCCTTTGTCACTTGACTCGATTCTGGATCAATTACTTCCATTTGTCCCTCATGTCCTCTTCAACTGCAAAAAGTCATCGTGTATGCATCATACAGCCTCTTACGCGTTCCCTCCTCAATATTACTTTTGCCTTCTAATTTTGGCTTTGTCCAGGACTGGATCTTAAGCGATTACGAAGTCCGTGATAAGCCTATTTGCTTCACATCAAACCTTCACTTACGGTACATCATTATCAAGTCACTCATTGCTTTGGTTTCGAACGATGTCAATATGTCGTCCGCTACCCTCAAATTTGTTTTTGATCCGTCTGGCATTAGATAAATTGGTCCCGTCATAGCGATATAAACGTGAGACGTTCCCATCGTATTCCTATTGGTAGAATTCCCAAATCTTCTCACGACAATAAAATACTACTTGGCGGCTTGCATGATATCAGAAGCTATACCATATGTAACATCATACTTGAAATCTAATTATTGCAAACTTTTTGCCATACTCAAATGACTTTTCCCTACCAGAGTATTTCATAGAGACAGATATAGTCAAATGAAGATATACAAGTTAATAAATAAATAAATGAATCCTATCCTAAATCCTAAATGAATACTATCATCAAAGACAATCGATAAGTGCGTCAGCGTAATTCGATCGTTTAACCTTCAGACACGTCTTTTTTCCTCGATGCATGTGGCTAACGATTGTCCATTGAGACATTTGGTTTAAATCCCTAGTCAAGGCATTTATATATATATAAAAAATTACAAGTGTTCCTGAAGCCGTTTTTGAGCCAATTTTTTATAAGTTTTTGCTTGTATGCATGAAATGGTCATGCATCCCCATCACTTCAAAATGGCTGTTGCAACCAACTCATCAAATCTTGCGGTGTAAGATTAAAACGTCCTATATTTGTGATATGTCCTAATGTTGCGGTATTGTTTAAAAATTCCATCCTGGATATAATAGCAATAAAAACAGTTGTAGATTCGCTAAAACTCTTCGAATTAACCACATAGAACACATTTTGTTTGACACAATTCTATTCAAAATGATGAAAAATTTACATTTTTCATTTTGAAAAAATGCTTCCTTTAGCCTATTTTTGCGGTAGTGCTAATGTCCTATTGTTGTGGTTTCGCTCTTAATAAGAAATACCGCAACATTAGGACTGATCTTCAAAAAATATCTCAATGATAGACAACTGCACCCAATTGGCGCAGAAAAAAATGGAGCAAAATGATATGCGGAGGTTTTATGAGATTGCCAATGGCATGCGGAGAAAGACAGCGCCATCTCCGTCGTGTAACGACCAAGAAGGGAATTTGCTGACAGATAAAACCGAAATGGCTGCCAGGTGGAAGGAACACTTCCAGATTTTGTTTAATAGTGGAAGTGACGGTGCATCGGTTAATAGGATTAATATTGGCGACGATGGACAAGCTGTGGAGTCGCATACATGCACTAGATGAGGTTAGAAAAGCTATTTAAGAGCTAAAAAACAATAAGGTTGCGGGGAAGGACCAGCTCCCGGCTGAACTTCTCAAACTTGGAAGTAAGCAGCTTTCTGAAGTCCTGCACCTTATTATGTCGAAAATATGGAAGACGGGGTTGTCTGCTAGCTGGTTGGACGCCTCTTGCCTCCCTTTAAGAAAGGGCACAGACTGGAGTCGCCAATTACCGAGAAATAACCCTCCTTAATTCGGCGTGCAAAATTGTGTCCCGTACTCTTCAACAGATTGAGACTTTATTTTCTCGAGCAACATATGATTAGGGCCGAAAAACCAACAAAGCTGAACCGAGAAAAATGAGGTTCAAATTTTCATACTAATTTAATTCATTTATTGAAGTAGAAACTCATTTCATTCACAACCATGTCAATACTATACGTGAATGGTTATATTATAACCAGATCAATTAATTGAAAACCATTCGAAATCTACAAAATTTCAGCTAAAACAAAAATCGCGCCGTTTACTCGCATCACCGGCAACACGTCTGGTTTTAAGCCGTTTGCTAAAAGCTACTAACACCATCGGATTAGTTTAGATTTGTTAGCCAGAGAGTTCTGCTGCGATATATCGAAACCTAGTAAGAATATACATTTTAAAATAACTTGAAGCTAGTTTTCTAAATAAACAATATAAAGTGAACGGCCAGAAACCAAAGCAAACATTCCGCATGTGTAGTTGAGGCGCAACAAAGGACTTAAAACCACACGGTGCTAATGGTTCTTGAGACGTTCAATCAAAATAGCAATTAATGTGTTTCTTAAGAGATATCAAGTACGGGTTTTAACTAGCATGAAGAATAATTTGCAAAGCAATCGTTCATGCCAGAAAATCGAAAATCATGGTTTTGGTTTATAAGCCGTAATCATATGTTACGCGAGATTTATATTATAATTCAGTGTGACTGAATTATGTTCGACCAATTTTTGACCGTTTCACCGTTTAAAGCCATGCTCCAGTGCCAGCTCACTCATCAGTCAATTCGTTTCCAGCTACGAAAGAATGGACAGATACGCATATCAGATATAAAATATAAACTGAATTTAGTTCACTGTTCACTGCCACAACTGGGCTTAATAATTTTCTGAATTTATTTCCGATTACTAACCTCGACCTTGAGTTGATCAAAGCCAGAGCTTTAATAACGTCTTGGTTATCTGACCAGAAGTATATTACTCCACCCATAATGGGCTGCTCCAATGCTGATGGTACGTCAGATATATTAGAAAGCCAACATCCAATGGACGGACACTGTTACTGTTACGTTTTTTTTCGTGAAAAAAACAATAGTTGTTTTATTTGAATTAACTTAAATGTCATATTGATGGCATTTATTAGTGAAATAAAAAATGCAACAGTGCAGCGGAGGTCATTGGGTCAGACTTGAGTATTTTGGCTGATTTGTGTGCGACTGCTGGAGCTTGGTACGATTTCATATTTGACGCTGTTTGAGCCGCACCTCCCTGGTGTACAGACGCTCAATTAGTAGTATAAAAAAGACAGGCACACCGTCTCCGACCAGGGGTCGTACAGACTGAACACTTAACACCTAGCATGAGACAACGGACAGGATTCGCATACACCCAGTGAGAACAATGGAGAATTTTCGATCACGAAAGTTTCATCCTTACCGGGGCGAATCGAACCTACACTCCATAGCACATGCACATAACATATTGAACTCAGGTAGCAAAAGTTGTACCCTTATAACAGATTGAATGTTAACGGAACATCGAAACATCAAAGGATTGGTATAACAGTATTGATTTAGCAAGGGTCGCGTGATTTTACTGTTTATCTGATTATTATTCACACCAAAATTAGCTAAATATTTTTTAGATTACAACGTGTGGAATAAAATTTAATAGTACTAAACTCGTCTTATGACAGAGTAACATTCCACAAAAAAGCAATAATTTTCTTTTGTTTTAGTTTGTAATCCAATTTTCCATATTGATGGGTTAAAGTGCTTATGCTGATGTAAATAATATCTCAAAATAATAAAAATTAAATCGTATCCATAACTCGAAAACGGCTGATTAGATTTTCTTCTTTCAGCAGATTCGTTTATGATATATCCTCATGCGAAAATAATGAGATTCGTACGAAAATTTCGCATGGGCAGTTCACAACGCACACTTTCGCCTACTATGCAGTAGAGCGTCTGCCGGGTCGACTAGTTGCTAATGAAATTCGCCGATCTTGAGGAAACAAGTCGTTTGTGTTCATGAATCTTGATGTCACCGTTAACCGGTCACTGTGAATCAGAAAAGTAAGCAGCAATGCAACTCTAAGCCGAATATACATTGAACTTGCCGCGAGTTTATGCGGAATTTATTGACAATTTTGGATAAGGTTCGAGTAGCACAGGTTCGTCTTAGTTAACAAGTTCGTAAAGTGGCAGGAGAAAGCAATTGATGGAATTTTAATTTGTTGTAGGAAACTACCTTTTCGTTTATTTATAGTTCTAGCAATTACTGCTTGAATATCAAAATGGAGATATAGGATATGAATAGAAACGACGCAGCGTATGAGGCAGAAGCGGTAACAATATGACTACCAAGCCCACTAGATACAAAACCAAAATCGGCAACTGTTAGTCATCAAGAGTAAGAATGTGTAAATATGTTAGAAAAAGTTTTATATTTTCTGATTTGGATGCTGAAAGGATGTTTTGAGCCTGGAACACTCAACCCAAGAAGGCATAACCAAAATCGGCAACTGTTAGTCATAGTAAAGAAACTCTCTGTTATTGAGCTAAAATCTTTCTTTCTGCATAACTATGCGAAAAATGTCAAATAAAAGAATCAAACTTCGTTGCCTCAAATAATGAACATGCGATGTTCTATGACTCGATGTCAGCTCATGGAAGCAAATTATGCCCTATGAAAACAATATTTTCTGGGTCACTGTGATGGTCCCTCCAAAGAGCTTTTCAAAGATTGTCTATTCCACATCTCGATATTTCCATGAATCGACTGTTCCTTTCAATATTGACTGACTCATGAAGGTCAGTCACAATCATTAGAAAATTATATGATTATTATAAAATTGATTAAAAACATAATTATACGATTAATCTTTTGAAACTGTGTAATTAACTATGAAATATTTTGAACATAAAACTTGATTTATCATACTAAAGTAACACAAACTTTTGAATGAAGTATTACAATATTGGATCACAATATCAGTGTTTTGCTGTTTGAACAATAAATGTAATCAATATTTCCCCTTATCGGTACAAATTTGTAAATGTTATTACCAGAATATTATCAAGCAATTTATCAAGTTATTCAAACTAACCTAATGCTTAGTTAAAGCCTATTAAGTAAATGAGTGCTTTTCAATTCTCAAAATGAGCAGAAACATTGCTAATATAGTTCATTATTATTTTAAACTAAAAACACCTCGCGACGCCGTCCCGTGAGTTTGCTTTCATATACTTGGTTAATGATTTAGGTTAGAGGATAACATATATTCAACATTTTAGTCTATACGGAATAAAAGTATTAACAAGAATGACATCTAGTCAATACTAAAACTTTAATTTTGAAAACTGTTTGGTTTTTTTCTCATTTCATTTCGCAACTCATTTTGCAAGTTGAAACCAACATTGTGTATCCCTCGCCATCCTTTGAAAAAACCGAAAACTGCATATTCACAGATTAGTTTCTAATGTAGTACAGTTTTAAACGACATCTTAATTAACACTTTTGAAAAAACTTCAATTTTCTTCAATTCATACACAAACATATTAGACCAAGTTTAGGTGATTTCATTTTCGATACTAGTAATCGTAGAAAAAGATATTGTTATAAAATCGCCTGAAAATATTGTTTTAGATAAAGAAAATTCGATATTGATTTTATACATATCTTGTCCATTATTGTGAGACGCCAGAAGAGATTTGTTTTTGGCAATTATCTCCATATCTCAATATTTTAAAATATATGCATGCTAAAACTGAATTTCTCACATATCGTTTGTCTATCCACCTTTGTACTCTTTGAAACAAAGTGTTCTAATATTCTGATCTATGTTGTTTTTTGAGAATGACAGAACGATGTTCCCGACGCTCGTTATAAGTTTGGCCCACGAAAGGGGTCACTTTTGATAGAGTTTTGTTTGAAGATCCACTTATGTTATGTGACATGCGTCTGAACGATTGACGTCGCTATCCGCACGGCCACGAAGCCCATATAGCTATTATAGTGGTAACGATTAGTAGATAGTAGCTCTTTGATACGAAAGCTTTTTATAGAAGTTTGATACAGCCCACTGGAAAACCCCACAGGTCCAGGGTAGAGGTGTGCGCCGCTACGTCACGCCGCAGCCACCGGCAGTTTTTGGCACGCCGCCGCCGTCGACATTTTTGCATCGACGCGTTGCCGTTTAAAATTTGCCACGCCGCTGATCTATAATTTTCCACGCCGATTCAAATTTGAAGACGTTCACAGAATTTTTCATGGAAATTGCGAAAATTCGGTAAATTTTCAGACAGATCTTAAAGTTCATCACGATACAAGGATCTCCTGTTGAACTCCAAAAATTTCTCTTTAATAGAATTTTGAATGAAGAAGAGCGTTTTGGAGAAACCTATTTAAAGTTGCTTGGCCTAATATGAAGTTTGACCAAACATATCATTTGGTCGAAGCCCATCTACCTAACGGTATTTGGCTCAAAATGTCATTTAGTCAAACATTTCCTTTGGCTGAAAAAATGGTTGGCCAGAAAAGCGATAATTCCATTGGCCGAAATGGTCGTTTGGCAGAAAGGGCCGCCGAAAGTTCTCTTTGGCTGAATTGATTATTCTGCATAAAAAAATAGCCGAATAGGTCATTTGGCAGAAAATGTCGTTTGGCGAAAATGGTTGTATCCAAAAAAAAAAAATTCGTGAAATAACTCTTTCTACCATTTCTATCAATTTCATGGCATTTTCGGTTAAATGATCTATTCGACCAAATGACCTGTTAGAGCAAAACACTTTCTCGGTCAAATTACCAGTTCGGTCAAATAACCCTTTTGGCTGCTTGTCGCTTTCGGACACATGACATCTTCGACAAAACCATTTGTGGCCTTCGACAAAGAATATTGTGGCCAATTTCATAAAATTTGGTCGACAAAAACCCCCCTCCAATAATAGAGCAAAACCTGCCAAAGCCGTCTTTCCCCCTACATCATTTGCAGTAACTTTTAGCATACACATCTGGACACACAGGGAAGAATTTTGCCGGAAGGGAACCCCGAGGCCGACAGTTTTCGGGGCCCTCAAATGTACGAAGAAGATTTGTGGAGACCCGAGACCATGCCCCTCTTGAACACCCGAAATCAGGCCCTGTGTACACACATACACACTAATAGACAAACTCATACATACATATACGCATATATAATAGACTACAACTTAGTTTCGTAATTTGTAGAACCTACAAAAAACACTTCATCTTATAGCCTTTCTGTACGCTTTGATGCAAAACCATGTTCACTTCTTGTGACATTGAATGCCACCGGTTATCTTCATTTTATCCTCGGAAGAAGTTTATTATTCCTTCGCTATACTGTAGGTACATTGAAGAAAGCCGTTAAAGTAATTTCCCTTTTCTGTTTGAAATACTAGGAGGTAAGCTGCTAATGGCAATGCACTGCGCTGACATCGAAAAATGGATAATAAACTTTGTTCGCCTACGCTTGGAAAATTGCGCTCAAGCTCCCATAGATGTAAAAGTCTACCAATGAGCGGAACATGTTGGAAGTGGGCAGAAAAGATGCAATCTGCGGTGTTAGTTAAACCACCTGAAATACAGGTGGTATTAAAATAATTCTATTAGCCAGCTCCCACTTATTTGCTCACAATGAATACGGTTCAATATAGGGTGGAGCAAATATTTAGTTCAAATTTAATATTTTTAAGAAAAAAGTTCGACTAACTCAATTAGGAGATTAGGCATGAAAAAATAAACAAAGCATTACTTAAATGAAAAAATACCTGTTATTATTATAAACTAATTCAAAATGCCGTATTCACCCTAACCATTCGAGAAGACAGTAGATTCTATGGATGCTCAGCTGAGAGACACGTTGCATCTTCGACAATATGCAATAGTGTTAATTAGCGAAGCTAGATGGACAACCGTGGTAGGAAATCCTTGACACCATCTTCGAACGATCTTGTTTTTTTCTTTTATTTTGGTATGTGGCTTGGTGTGTTCGTTTGATCAAGGTAGTCACATAAAACGGATCCGCTTGAAGAATAGATCGAATGGCTTGGTGAAGTTACCGATCGGTGTCAGATCTCGTGAGTAATAAAAAACGATCGTTCATGCAGATCGACATGTGTTTCAGGTACAAGGCGTGACATATCGAATGCTGTATTTCATGTGCCGTGTCACATACCAACAACGGTTAATTGTGGAATGAAAAAGCAACTGATTCAAATAACAATCATGTATATGTCGGAAGCTTGAGGATAAATATTTTATAAAGCGTTATTAAAGTGATTTTCCAGATTGTCATAGAGTTCCTCACTTAGCTGAGGATAACTGAATTGAAATCACAAATAAAGGAACTAACGTGTTCAGTTCATCGTGTTCAGGCGTTTATTCTTTTAAAATTATATGGTTTTGAAATACTTATATGCTACGCGGTTCGTGTACCATCACCATAGTTAATAATGCGTCAATTTCTCCATTTAAAAGTTAAAACAAAAATGTTGCCCTCAATACATTTTCGATTTCTATAGCATTTGTTACAGCATATATGACGTAACAAAAAGGCTCCGTTCGATTCAACTCATTTTTACATCACTTTTTAAAATTACCAGGTCATCGTTACTATGGAGCTTGTATTCAATATTTTATACAAGCAAAATTTGGATGTAAAACTAGATGCTATTGATCACAAAATAGGCGTATAAATATTTCCATGGCGTGTAATTTTCAGAATTTTCAACTGTGTTGCTTTTGCGCCACTTCTGTGATTTACGCGGTTTTCTGAATTAACGTGGTTTTTGTGATTTAGGTGGATTTTGGAATTAACGCGGAACGTATCTCACTTCAGTGTATATCTTTTCATCCTACCTGCCCAGTGCCCAATGAGCATAGATACTAAGATGAGGAAAAAATCCAACTGCAAGCATATTAGAGGATGATGAAAATTTTTAACAAAAATGGCGACGTACATAATTGCGAGCAAGTTCAAATGAAGTAGTGACAGTTTTTTGCCAAGCGTACACTTAATATGAATTTCCACACCTTAGTATCTAACCTCATTGCTACCTTCCTATTAGGATCGTACACTCCGTTTTGTCCAGAGAAAACCGAATGTAACTGCACACCGGCCACATGCGTATCTTCCTCGATTGCACACAGCCAGCGGGTCTACCCCGGAGCTGATGTCCTTTTCTTGGTTCTCTGCTAAATTTCACTTTTGTTGGTCTCTCTTCCCAGAATATCCACTACATGACCAGTCCACTGGAATCTGCCCTATTTTATCAGATTGTCGATGTCTGCATTTGTGTACACTTAGTAAAACAATGAAAAATAAAACTCGTGACTCATCCGTCTGCACCATTCAACATTTTCCACCACACAGTATTTTTCCTGAACGAATCAGCGATGTGTACAGAGCGAGTAGTGCCCGTGTCCGTGGCAAACATGTAACGCGTGTTCCAGAATATATTTATTCGTTGATAGACTCAAATCGCATCTCATCCATTTCAACCTCGGAATCAACACCGTTTGGATTGCCCCGTTCTTTGCCAGCTACCAGGCACTTGGTTCAGATATTTGAATTGTACCTTCCACAGCTATGTTGAATAACTGATTAGAAAGTGCACCGCCTTACTTCAATCCATCAGGCATCATGAACGAAACGGATATCTCACCAGATATTCTGACGCTTTATTTGGAGATTATGAGTCCGCGCAGGTTGTAACCCCGGATTTCTCAAGGATTTGTTGCAGGGTAAAACAAAACAATCGCAAATCCGGCCGACGTACTACCGGTTATATTTTTTTTGTTAAATTTAAAGCTTTAAAGTAAAACATGTTTTTAAAATATTAGTTAATTGTACACATTATGTCTTTTATGTACTCTTTGCTGCCATCGAGATGGATTGAAAGGTGGATATGAGAAAAAAAATATTGTGGTCCTATTGGAAAAAAAGGGGTTTGTGGGTAGGCCCATCACTTATAAAGTGCGGTAGCCCGAGCAGTCAGGGACTTTGTCCAAGGGCTTGACGACCCCTCCCCATGGCCACTGCGAGTTAGACCGGGACCATCGTCCCTAACCCCTAATCCCAAGGCGTCAAGCGACCCGTGCCGAGGGGATGCATGGCCAGGGTGGTGAAATAATAAGCTAGGCCTTTAACGGAGCCTGTGGGGTACCTGGGCACCCTCTACAGTAATTGTCCCTTACCGCGTCAAGCTGGGCTCTGGCGTGGTGGACCTCTTTTCCCGAGCAACTCGTGGGACCAAAATGAAAAACCAAGTCAATTCTTCAATTAGTGGTAGTAGTGTAGGCGACAACCCCTTCACAAGAGGTGGGTTGTTCAGGTCTCCGCCTAGGAGGCCAGAGGCAATAGTCGGCAGCTCAGTGCGCAGCGCCAGCGTGGGTCACTCAACCTTCCTCTCGGCTAGAAAAACGCCGGTAGAAGTTATTGACGGCCCGTGGCTTGTGGAGGCGATGAACCGCAAACACGATGGGCTTTCGGCCTTCGAGGTGGCGACGGAACAGCTGGACGCCATCATCGACTGTGCGTCATCGAAGCATAATATCAGCAAGGACCTCAAGAGGAGCTTGCAGAAACTTCGAAAGTCGATGCTGGACGCCAAGCTGGAGAGGGCGGTCGGGACGGCCAAGTGTAAACCCGTGAAATCGGCGGAGTCGAGGTCTACCCAGACTGAGGCCCAAGGATTCGCGGACTTGGGCAAGGTCGAATCGACCGAAGGCGTGCCAGCGAAGACGGTGGTGCAAAATGGCAACCCAGACTAAGGCTCAAGTATTTGCGGGTACGTCGGGGGTGACTACTCCAACGGAGCAGACACAAAAATGGGGGAGACAGTCTCCAGGGGATGAGCTCCCTGGGGGCCGCTCCAAAACGCGGAGGGTTACTACCCCGAACAAGGGTAGTGGGGCTGGGAAGCTGAACCCCGGTCAGGTACCTCCAAAACCGGGGGAGGAAGGACCTGGAAAGGTCCGTCCACTCAGGAAAGACGGTGGTAAGGGGTTACGGCAGGCTGAAAGTTCTCAGCCGCATTAGACCAGGGAAATAGAGGGGGATGACGCCTCCTGGACCCTGGTCATGAACAAGAGGAAACCGAAGACGTCAAGGGCCGAAAAGAAGGCCCAGGCGAATGAGTGTAGCAAGAAGTCTAGGGTAGGCACTAATCGCTCCAGGGGCGATGCCCTAGTCATCACGGCGGACGAGGCTAAGTACTCGGATGTTTTGAAGGCGATGAGGAGTGACGTCAAGCTCGGTGAATTCGGCGCCGACGTACGTCGAATAAGACGTACCCGGATGTGCGAGATGATACTCGAGCTGAAGCGGGGCGTCTCGCAAAAGGGCGCCGCCTACAAGAAGTTGGCGGAGGAGGTCCTAGGCGAGACGGTCAAGGTGAGGGCACTCACGACGGAGGTGAATCTAACGGTTAAAGACCTGGATGAGATCACTGAAGTCGAAGAGCTCGTCATGACACTACGGCGACAATGTGAAGTGGAGACGCCCACCGCAGCCGTTCGGCTACGGAAAGGTCCGGTAGGGACGCAGGTAGCATTGGTTCCGCTATCTGCAGCGGACGCCTCCAAGGCAGTCAAGTTAGGGAGCGTCAAGGTGGGATGGTCGGTATGCCCTGTGGGCATATACGAGCAACCCGAAGTTTGCTTCAAGTGCCTGGAACCGGGGCACAAGCAATGGGACTGCAAAGGCTCTGACAGAGGCAATCTCTGCCTACGCTGCGGATTGGAGGGACATAAGGCACAATGCTGCACGAACCCTCCCAATTGTTTGATTTGTTCCAGCAAAGCTGTGAACAGCAAACACCCCATGGGGGGTTCGATGTGCCCGGCGTTTAAGCGTGCTGCAAAATCAAAGTGCAGGTAACGCAGCTGGCTTGCTTGGCCTCGCCCGAGTGTTTGGTGTGCGCAGGTTTAGAGGAAACGGCGGAACACGTGTTGTTCGTGTGCTCACGTTTTCGCGCAATGCGTGACCACATGCTTGCCACATGTGGTCTGGACACTACCCCAGACAACCTAGTTCGAAAGATGTGTAAAGATGAAGTTGGCTGGAACGCCGTTTTATCGGCTATCGCCCAAATCGTCTCGGAGCTACACAGAAGGTGGCGCGTGGACTCAAGGATGGCTAGTTCAGGCGCAAATAAGAGGTGATCCAAGGGTTCGGAGCCGGCTTCATGGGTCATACCGGTGCCCTGTGGTCGAACTCGATCCTTTTATCGAACAAGTGGCCGCGTGAAGAACAACATGGTATCGTCGCTTTCGCGGCGTCGGTCAACCGGGCGGGTTCCGAGCCCGAGGACGGAAAGGGGTCCTCGTCAAGGCTGGGGCAGGCGTAGGCACCGCGTCGGCAAGTCCCTCTGTGTGCTGGCGAATAGGCCCTATCGCAGAAAGGTCAATTTGGGGTGCACGCGGCATCATCATTCTTGATACCAGTCGTGCAGAGGGAAGCAGGCGCGAAGTCGACCCTTCCCACCTTCCGAGGACATAGGGCGTGGTAAGGCCACCTGGAAAGCCGGCAACGTGCTGCCGCGATACCATGGTGTTCTTCTAAAAAAGCGAGTTACGATGTTCGGTGCTGCAAGGACACGCAGCTAACCTTGAGGGTGCGTTGTGCACTGCCCCCCCTTTGAAGCATTACTTTCTGGTTGTACCGAAGGGACTATGGGCTTGGCGGCAATGGAAACGGTTTAGCGGGTCGGGGATGTAGTCCTGCCCCCCTCGGTGATCCCTAACCCCGCACTTCCTGGTCAACCCAGGATGTCTGTTGAGCTGATTCCCCCTCGATTGTTTAGGAAGAAAAAAAAAAGGCCGAGCAGTCATTATGCATAATTAAAACTTAGAAAGCCTCTTCACTGATGATCAATCACACTACAAAATTAGGTTAATGTAAATTTTGCCACAGCTTTTGAGCCCATAAAATTATAATATTTTGTTGATTGATGATGATGAATAAAAGTAATTTTTCACAAATGATTGATACATATTCTAGGTATGGCTTTCATTCCAGGCACAGAATTAACGTAACGATATTATTTTGCCAAAGCTTCACAGCTAGCTAGAAAAATTTCGATCCACCATTTGAAAACAATATAACGTTAATAATACCGTTTTATATTAACAGCCAGACGGGAAAACCGTTTTTATACTATTATCTACGAAAAATTCATGTTAGAAAGCAAAATTCAGATTTACTTTATAGTGTGACGGGCTTACCCGCACCTTTCCCAAGACATTCATTTTCAACATGTTTTTGTAAAAATTATCAAACAATATCGTGCCCAAACCACAAATATGAAAGATAATAACCTAGAGAAAGATTCTATATGTTGATGACCCAGATTTGAGCTTCCCATTATGTTTGAATGAATCAAATGCTTAATAAGCCGGGTTTACCCAATCCTCCCCTATGTTCAGCCGCATGGTTCTCTCATGCCTAGAACCGGTGATGTTAGACAATCTTTTCATCCAGATAAACAAAATTGTACTCTAACAATAATCGCATCTATAAAAATTAAATATCAACGCAACATCATTCTAACATTCAATTTTGACGTTTGAATACTTTTCAATTGGGTTACTCCCCAATAAACAAACAACCAAATAAAGAAAAATAACGTTCGGTAATCAAAGCGAGCTCAAATTCCCTGGTAATCGGATTTTGGAACTTTTCCAAAAAGTATCACAGTGAGTGATTAGATTTCTTAAACATTTAAAAATCGTGCCATAAGTCAACAACAAGTTTATTTACAATCACGGCAACCCCTTTAGGTATATCTGCGATTAACAGTTCTGAAAATCTAAGAAAAAAATCTCCACAAAAGTGATTATGTCTAGAACTGCAATGTTTTTATACAATTACTAGGGGGAAAGACGGCTTTGGCAGGTTTTGTTCTATTATTGGCAGGGGGGCTTTTGTCGACAAAATTTTATGAAATTTGGCCACTATATTCTTTGATATGCAAAGAATGTTTAGGCAAAATTTGAGACTAGTCAGTCATAAAAAAAAAACCCCTGCCAATAATAGAACATTGGGATTTTATCCCAACAATTCTGTTTACTTTTTGTGTAACAGTTGTACTCTTCTTCTTCTTCTTTTTTATTGGCATTACATCCCCCACTGGGACATTGCCGCCTCGCAGCTTAGTGTTCATAGACTGGGCCTTGAATCGAACCCAGTCACCTTCAACATCCCGTAAAAATACCACAGTAATAAATAAACAATTTATAGGAAAATGGAATTGAGAACATTCTTCATCCGGAATTTCAATCTTTCAATATATTCAATTAACCAATCGCAGCCAGATTAATAACGCCTCGAAACTGTCAATGTGTCACAATTATCGGCAATCGTGGAGATTCTTGCATGATTCCATTTTACAGACCTGCTCGTACGTGCCACCCTCCGAATGGCCCAAGACGAGGTGGCCTATTTTGCAACATTCCACATTTCCGAAGCCGCAAATCGCTCTAAATGCCGCTTTTTGGTTCATACGGGTCACCCTCTTGATAGCCCTGCGCTAGGTGGCACAAGGTGATCGTGACGAAGTTTCCAGTAGAGAAACGAAACGATAATAAAAAGGCACCAGTGAGGTACGCGCAACAAGTGCCGAAAGTAGTAGGGGTATGACTCGCGAGCGACCAATCGATTGAACCTTTTAACAGCGTGCCTTGGAAGCATTCTTCGACTCCTGGTGCCTAGGTTAGTCCAGCTTATGGTTTTCTACATACAGTGTGCTAAGCCGTAGAAGCTAGCTCACAAATCAGCTGCGCGATAGATTGAAGTTAGAGATTAATTTAATTTCATACACCCATTTCTGTCCGACATCGGTGCGACCAGACCTATCTGCTAGAGCGTTGTGTTGAGCGCACTTAGTAGCCCATAGTTAGCGCGCACTTCAGTTCAATTAATGAGTTATTTAATCATTAGCTAGAGTAATATTAATGATTAATTATATATAGCCGTAGATTTTTCGCAAAACTGTGCCAATCGCGGAGAAGTCTCCGAAGTATCGTGATTCGTGGCCGTATGTGTTGAGATTTCAACATTTTTACACTACCCTTAAACCGAAGATTTAGTATTTAAAGTTAGCGTAATCCGTGCAATACTTCCATCGACGATGATGGCCAAAGGGTCCTTGTTTTGTTGATCATGCAGGTGGTCAGAAAAGGAACCTGACATAAGCAATCAAATATTTAAATTTTTGTTCCTGTTATGAATGGCCCAGAAAAGCTGTGTGAGCTGCTTTGTAACACAAATAAGTGAGCATCAACAGTGCGGCATGTAGCAAAATTTAGTTGTTTGATAAACACAAAAAAAAACACGAAATGAACAGTTAGAGTTTGTTTACAGATATGCGCACGTTTCACCTTTGCAGTTTTAGAGACCCATGTTAGGATTCTCTTATTTTTTCGGTCGACCAGGTTTATATTTGTAATTCAATCTCTAGGAGATCGAGACTTTATGAATTATTCATACGCGTGCGGTTAAGCCGAACACCACAGTCTTGGTCCTCCGGCAAACAACAGTCATCGCGGCGGCGTAGATCGTGGTAGCCGTTCAAATGAATTGCTCAGATTTGCATAATGATCTCAGAGAAAGGGGGCACGGCGACAAACATTGATATGGCGACGATATACCCAAGAGGCGTCTTCATCCTATCCAAGCAGATTAGCATCATCGTGTGTCCTCGTCCACGGAGCGCACTCGCGAGCCACAAGATGCAAATGTTCGACGCTTGCACTTTTTGTTTCTTCACGAAGTCCACTTGTACGCCTTCAATTCAGATGGTGGCAAGATCGTAAAATATAGGATTATCAGTGGAAAATGGGTACGAGCGCCACATAAAATCACTGGCGATCATGGGTCGCGTAGATCGATGAAGTATATGGGCACCATCTTCATCTATGAATAAAATGAAAAGCGGTATTTGATAGCTTGTCGTGTGGCATATGATATAACAGTTTGAAAGAGAAAGTTGCGGATATTTTCTAATGGGAAATGTTTGTCCTAAAATATATGTAATCATTCAGTTATGCATTTTTGTAAATGGTTTATATTGTATTTTTGTTTTTTGCTTTATCATGTTACAACACTGTGCTCAGACAAAATGTGGTGGAAATTATTAAGAGTTAATATTCGTGTACTGAATTTCCAAAAACTAACTTGAAATTCCAAGCAGCACAAATCAAGTGAATTTGGTTGCAGCTACTTAATTGTGACTGAATCTGGTCATATATAAGTTGCTGTGATATAAGGCTTGTTCGCGACAAAATCTGGACACATAACTTTAAGAATAAAAATAAACTGCTGTTGGTTTAATTCGGTACGTTTTTCACTTCAAATGGCTTCATTCCTTATCGATGCTTCGATGTATGCACGAAACTTGGTGACATTTGAATTTTCTAAGAAATAATACGTGCCGAATGATCTGGCATCCTCAGTAGAATTTGTTTCGAGCTCGTATCCTTCTGGTGGCTCATAAAATCCGTTTTTGTTCCACTCTCTGACGTTTTAGATTTTGTCGAACAAGCATCGACAAATTTTAAAACGCTTTGAGCAGTGTTCACATGAAAACAAAATGTTTTTAGTCATTTTCTGGATCGAGAGACCCGAATTTCAATTGCGACTGCACACAATTCTTTCCGAACCTGCAATTCCTTCGACGCCTTTATTCACTATGTACTTGTACCACTCATAAGAAATATATTTTCAGAAAGTACAGACATAGATTCATCAATCTACGAAATATTTCACTCGTTGATGAGCTATTTCAAAAGTTATACGTGTTTAAAGGTGTCCAGATTTTGTCGCGTACAAGCCTTATGTGGAACATGTGTGCTGCTTGGGATGTGCACTTCACATTCAATGAATGAAACACTTTAGAATATTGCATCCATCAAACATTTCTTGAAATATGTGTATGTTTTATTTATTATCAGACTAAGGCCGGAGTGGCCTGTGCTGCACATAAAAGACTTCTCCATTCAGCTCGGTCCATGGCTGCACTTCGCCAACCACGCAGTCTGTGGAGGGTCCGCAAATCGTCCTCCACCTGATCGATCCACCTTGCCCGCTGTGCACCTCGCCTTCTTGTTCCCGTCGGATCGTTGTCGAGAACCATTTTCACCGGATTACTGTCCAACATTCTGGCTACGTGCCCGGCCCACCGCAATCTTCCGATTTTCGCGGTGTGAACGATGGATGGTTCTCCCAACAGCTGATGCAACTCGTGGTTCATTCGCCTCCTCCACGTACCGTCCGCCATCTGCACCCCACCATAGATGGTACGCAACACTTTTCTTTCAAAAACTCCCAGTGCGCGTTGATCCTCCGCGAGCATCGTCCAGGTCTCGTGTCCGTAGAGAACCGGTCTTATAAGCGTTTTGTAGATGTTCAGTATGGTACGGCGGCGAACTCTGTTCGATCGGAGCGTCTTACGGAGTCCAAAGTACGTACGATTTCCAGCCACTATGCGCCTCCGAATTTCTCTGCTGGTATCGTTATCGGCGGTCATCAGTGAGCCCAAGTACACGAATTCTTCAACCACCTCGATTTCGTCACCACCGATAGAAACTCGTGGTGGGTGGCTTACATTGACCTCTCTTGAGCCTCTTCCTATCATGTACTTCGTCTTCGATGTGTTGATGACTAGTCCAATCCGTTTAGCTTCGCTTTTCAGTCTGATGTAGGCTTCCTCCATCCTCTCAAAGTTACGTGCCATGATATCAATGTCGTCGGCGAAACCAAATAACTGGACGGACTTCGTAAAAATCGTACCACTCGTGTCAATCCCTGCCCTTCGTATTACTCGCTCCAAAGCGATGTTGAATAGCAGACACGAAAGACCATCACCTTGCCGTAACCCTCTACGCGTTTCGAAGGGACTCGAGAATGCCCCTGAAACCTCGCCTGAAACTCGAACTACGCACATCACCCGATCCATCGTCGCCTTGATCAACCGTATCAGTTTATCCGGAAATCCGTTTTCGTGCATTAGCTGCCATAGCTGGTCCCGATCGATTGTATCATATGCGGCTTTGAAGTCGATAAATAGATGATGTGTGGGCACGTTGTATTCGCGGCATTTCTGCAATACCTGACGTATGGCGAACACCTGGTCTGTGGTAGAGCGTTCACCCATAAATCCCGCCTGGTACTGCCCCACGTACTCTCTTGCAATTGGTGTTAGTCGGCGGCATACAATTTGGGAGAGTACCTTGTAGGCGGCGTTCAGTAATGTGATTGCGTGTTAGTTGCTACAATTCAGCTTATCGCCCTTCCTGTAGATGGGACACACGACACCTTCCATCCACTCCTGCGGCAGAACCTCATCCTCCCAAACCTTGGTAATCACCCAGTGCAGCGCTCTAGCCAGTGCCTCACCACCGTGTTTAAACAGCTCTCCTGGTAGTTGGTCAACTCCAGGGGCTTTGTTGTTTTTCAGCTGGCCGATCTTTTCCTGGATTTCCTGGAGATTCAGAGCCGGAAGTCGCATGTCCTGCGCGCGTGCTCCTAGGTTCATCACCATACCGCCACCGTTGTCCGCCATATCGCCATTCAGGTGCTCTTCGTAGTGCTGCGCCGCCACCTTTGGATCACCTCACGCTCGTTTGTAAGAAGGTTCCCGTTTATGTCCTTACACATATCGGGCTGTGCCACGTGGCCCTTACGTGAACGTATGTGAACGATGTAGGGGGAATGACGGCTTTGGCAGGTTTTGTTCTATTATTGGCAGGGGTTTTTTTTATGTCTGACTATGCTCAAATTTGGCCTAAACATTCTTTGCATATCAAAGAACATTGTGGCCAAATTTCATAAAATTTGGTCGACAAAAACCCCCCTGCCAATAATAGAACAAAACCTGCCAAAGCCGTCATTCCCCCTATATGTATGTGTATTAGTAACTTTGGATTTATGACAAAAGATCGAAATACAAAAGGTCGTAATGGCAAAAGATCGAAAGACAAAAGGTCGAAAGACAAAAGATTGAAAGGACAAAAGGTCGAAAGTACGAAAGGTCGAAAGGACAAAACGTCTAAGGCAGAGGTTCCCAAACTTTTGGATATGCGACCCACCTAGCAGAATCCCATACTGCTTGCGACCCACCAAGTACCAAATGCATAAATTTTGTGAAATTAGATAAAATGAGTTCGCGTTAGATTGGACAAATTGTAATAAATTGCTTTATATGCCAACATTGTATTTGTTAGAAATTCGTCAAGTTTTTGGATTGCATGTGGATTGGATTTGGATGGAATTTGAATTGAATTTGGGTTGGATTTGGATTGGTTTGAAATTTATTCAGATTGTATTTCGATTTGATTACGATTGGATTTGGATTGGATTTGAATTAGATTTGGATTGGATTTTAAATAGATTTGGATTCGATTTAGATCGGATTCGAATTGGATTAGGATTGGTTTTGGATTGGGTTCTGGGTTACATTTGGATTGTATAGGACTTCTTTCTACTTGCCCAAATATCGTATATATTTAATCATCCAATTATTAGTTAGATCCTAATTCAAAATATGGAATAGATTTGAGTAACAAAATTATGAATTAAAATTTGTATTTCGCGACCCACCACTGAACAGCCCACGACCCCCCTGGGGGTCGCGACCCACAGTTTGAGAATCTCTGATCTAAGGAACAAAAGGTCGGAAGAACAAAAGGTTGAAAGAGACAAAAAGTCGATGAAGAACAAGTTGGGTGTATTCCAAATGAATTTGTGAAATGCATTTAACTTAAGTCAAAAGAATACACTCATCTCATCAATCAAAGTTGAAGAATTAGCAATATTCAAAGAAAGATTAATAACTATGAAACAATATTACGAATATCTGAATATTTCTGTTAGAGATAAAAAGATTGTTGATTTAATTTTTTTTTAGTTTTTTGTCTTTTTCGACCATTTGTCCCGTTCGCCATTTTGTCCTTTCAACATTTTGTCCCTTACGACGTTTTGTCCTTTCGACCTTTTATCCCGTTCGGCGTTTTGTCCTTTTCGACCATTTGTCCCTTCGACCTTTTGTCTTTCGACTTTTTGTCCTTTCGACTTTTTTTTCGACCTTTCGTCCCTAACCCAATGACTTTTTACCTTTCTCGTACTATAAAGTCGAACCGAAAGGCTAACATTTCATTTTTAGAAGCCTCGGTGACCCATTGGGTTATAATACAAAAAGCAAATGTATGTCCTTGTGTATATGTGTGCACAAAAACTTTGAAAAGGGGTAACTTTTCATATTTTTTTTCCATTTTTGAGTAGTTTAATCACTGCGACCATTCGTTAGATCTATTGTGATATATGCCCCATTTGATATAGCTTTGTCAAGTTGGCGCTTTATTCCAATCGCATCGCCTTGACTGCACAGATGAAAATATGTTGTGGTTTTAAATGTATTTTCATGCACATATTTGGTGCATGCAAATAATTGCAATATTCAATCGATCTTACTGTTCTTTTAAATCGAAATAAATTTAAACTTTGCTTGCCTGTAAAATTCAATCAAATTAAATATCAAGTACGAGACACTGAAGACGGCCTTACTGTTGAGGTCGAAATATTACACAGGGGAACAAAATTTAACCTTTTGCGGGTCCTCAGAACCAATTGATGTGCCTTCAGTAGATTTTGGCTCGCTGAATCCGAATCTGTCCTCAGATATGCTCTAACACGTCCAAATTTTGAGATATAGCTAGATTAATATCGCTAAATTGGAGAAATTGGCATTTTTCGAAGGACTTTCATGAAGTATATAACTGGAGAGGAACTGGAATAAGAAAATGTTAAATGAAGTATAGAGATACTAGTCAGTTTGTAAATATATGTTTCATTCGACTTTTAATAAAATATCCACGTTTTTTCATTTTATGCTCAACATTTCTCCTCCTCCTAAAATGTTATTCTGCTCGATTTCTGGTTGTTTTTTTCGATCGATCAACTTCCAATAACCACACGTAATCTGTTAACATGTTGCAATTGTGTTACATAGTAAGAACATGATGATCCATAAAGTTCCTTTCTTTTAATCAACAAGGAAACATATCGGAGTGCAATTTTAACGTATTCAAATCCTCTACTAGATCCCCTACCAGAGCATTCAAGCCACATTGACTAATAAAATACATTTCAGCACTCGGAAAATAAATTGAAACTTAACCATTTTGTAGCCTCATCGTAAATTTTCTCATTCATGCCTTTGTTTTGTTAAATTAGAGAAATATCAGAGTGCAGAATTGGCGGATCATCCAACCATATGCTCGGGTAACTTTAACATGTATCTGAATATTTCTGTTAGAGATAAAAAGATTGTTGATTTAATTTTTTTTTAGTTTTTTGTCTTTTTCGACCATTTGTCCCGTTCGTCATTTTGTCCTTTCAACATTTTGTCCCTTACGACGTTTTGTCCTTTCGACCTTTTATCCCGTTCGGCGTTTTGTCCTTTTCGACCATTTGTCCCTTCGACCTTTTGTCTTTCGACTTTTTGTCCTTTCGACTTTTTTTTCGACCTTTCGTCCCTAACCCAATGACTTTTTACCTTTCTCGTACTATAAAGTCGAACCGAAAGGCTAACATTTCATTTTTAGAAGCCTCGGTGACCCATTGGGTTATAATAAATATCAGATAAATAATAAATATCAGGGGAACAAAATTTAACCTTTTGCGGGTCCTCAGAACCAATTGATGTGCCTTCAGTAGATTTTGGCTCGCTGAATCCGAATCTGTCCTCAGATATGCTCTAACACGTCCAAATTTTGAGATATAGCTAGATTAATATCGCTAAATTGGAGAAATTGGCATTTTTCGAAGGACTTTCATGAAGTATATAAACATAATTTTAGGTCAATCAATACCCGAAACGGCATAAGCACATCTGATCCAATGAATTTCCATCAGATTTGCACGTAACAATTGTTTTCTATTCGGAGTTACTTGAATTTAAGTTCAGTGAATTTAATTTAAAAATATTCCATGCAAGTTTGTTTCAAAAACTTGCATGCAAACGCCATCACCACCAGTTCGAAGCCACAAAAAATTCCACAACATGAAGCCAGAGGAACTGGAATAAGAAAATGTTAAATGAAGTATAGAGATACTAGTCAGTTTGTAAATATATGTTTCATTCGACTTTTAATAAAATATCCACGTTTTTTCATTTTATGCTCAACATTTCTCCTCCTCCTAAAATGTTATTCTGCTCGATTTCTGGTTGTTTTTTTTTCGATCGATCAACTTCCAATAACCACACGTAATCTGTTAACATGTTGCAATTGTGTTACATAGTGAGAACATGATGATCCATAAAGTTCCTTTCTTTTAATCAACAAGGAAACATATCGGAGTGCAATTTTAACGTATTCAAATCCTCTACTAGATCCCCTACCAGAGCATTCAAGCCACATTGACTAATAAAATACATTTCAGCACTCGGAAAATAAGTTGAAACTTAACCATTTTGTAGCCTCATCGTAAATTTTCTCATTCATGCCTTTGTTTTGTTAAATTAGAGAAATATCAGAGTGCAGAATTGGCGGATCATCCAACCATATGCTCGGGTAACTTTAACATGTTGAACAGCACACAAGTGGAGAGTTTTTTTGTTCTGGCGCATAACTTTGCGTCTTAGCACATAACAAATCTTGATAAAAATAGTGAACTTTTTCCTTTTTCAATGTTATAAGCTGATCATAGTTTAAAGAAATTGCATTGGGATTATTGCAACATCCACGCAGCATTTTCAACGCGAATCAAATAAAAAGTCCCCAACGCACGACGTTTTCCGGTTTCTGTAGCGTAGCCGTCAACATCGCTTCAGCTTGTATGCAATCATACACAAGAACGATCGAAAACCAACTTATCGATTCGTTGATTGATTTTGCTAATTGATAGTTTTCCGCCCAAATTTCTATCATAGGAATATTGGAATGATCATAAATAGCAGGAATAATCAAAATATATAGAACTGCGTACAGTTCTCGTACTTGCTTTATTCGAATGAACATAATAAAGGAGCATAAATTGACAGTAAATACACCATATCACTTGTGCAATAATTGAAAATTTATCGCGCCAGAGGAAATACAATATCATATTTATATTCAATAGAAGTTACGTCAATGAATACATATTATTTTTTTTTGCTTGGACAAACTATTATATTGAATTCTTGTTACTTTTCTCTCAAAACCGTTCACAGGAAACAACCAGGCTTGTATACAAGCCTTCGAAGGTGGCTTGCATAAAACATATTTTTAAATAATTTTTACTAACTAAAATTGTAGATAAATCACACTTATTATGTTTAACTTGTTCAAAATGCACCACATTTCGAAAGATTATATGTTTGTGATTTTGGACCTTGATTGACTAGTAATTCTTTCTATAGGGTTAACGATGACTGTTCCGAAATGCCCAAAATCATTGATTTTACGACATTTATTGAGGTATATCTTAAAATCTCGACGTGTTAGAGCAAATCTGAAGTCAGATTCGGTTTCAACGAGCAAAAATCTACTAGGGACACATTATTTGGTGTTAGGTACAAAATCTTGTTGAGCTGTGTTATCTGTCAGAGGCACAATAAAGTAGTGTCATGGATAAGTAAAACAGCCACGTGCTCGTACCACCCCTCAGAAAAAATCTGCCTACCAAGGAGAAAATGCAGTCTCTAGCTGAATTGTGGAAGCAGTCTTGTTTTAAAACTACATCAACTAATAGCAAATATTAATATATCCGTTTGATGTTTTATTTGGTTGAATTTCGCAATAGTTTTTTGTTAAAACTGCTTTTTGCTAGAATTATTGTAAAGTTGAAAACATATTTTTTATATGTAGAAATTTTGGCTATCTCAGTCTGACTTATGTCATAAGATAACCAAAATTTCTACATAAAAACTATTTCCAGTCGTTTCCAATACCATACCATATATTTTTTATCATTTGTTGATGCTCTGAAATCATCATTCAGAATTGCGTATTGATTTGTTCCATATGCATTCCTTATTCTATAGATTATGAACGGAAAAGCTATCAATTGTATGAAAATGTTGCTTTCCATGCTGTATATTGATAATAAAGATTACATGTGGGCTATAAATGTGAGAACAGAAGCTTTCATACGCGATGCAGGACATCTTTTTCTTTACTAATCGAGTGACGATTATGCTGCGCTGATGAAACTGCAGCACTTTCTATGTAAACAAAAAGAAGACCGATCATATGGTCATGTAAACAATTCATTGAGTATGGTCAAACATTTGAGAAGTTCTTCAATTGCATCGTAGGATTACATGCATGTGCTTATGAATGTAGAAAATAATGTAATGTGTAAGATACGCAACAATTTAATCTCAGATTCATATTTGTGTTTAACGAGTGTATCCCAAAACAAAAAGTTGTGACATTCTCGTCGTTCCTCGTCGGAAGTTTAAAAAAAAAATTCTAAGTAGACATAAACACATAGAGTAAATCACTTATTGGGCCTATGGACCCGATACCCGGCTCACTGCACAGTAAACTAATGATTTATACTGTTTGGAAGCCGTAGGTTTATGGTTGATAATTAAAAAAAAGTCTCCCATTAATTTCGCACAATACTCAATATTTTTTAACCATTCATTTCACTCCTAACTGATCCAATTTATAGAAAATAAAAATGTAGATTCCGAACATCCGCTCATTGTTGCTACACTACTGAGCCGGAGTGAGTCTTTCCACTTTTACAAAACGGTATTATCATATATTGCCGATTTCACCAATTTGAAGAGTTATGTGTAGATTGTGATTTGCCCGCTTCTTTTTCTCACACCCACTCTCATTTCGGGTTGATCGATTTTTGTTACTGAAATTTACCCAATTATAACCCATTACTCGTTAGTCACATGTAAGCGTGTACACTAAATCGATTCCCGCCATGATTTGACGTCTATTTGTTTTCAGATTGAGCACTCACACACAAATATTATACACGGAAAATCAAACTTTTTTGAGTGTATTGAGTGTGAGAAAAAGGTGACTGTGAGAAAAAAAATCTCGCAATACTCTTGTAAAGTGCAAAAAGCGCAATAAACACCTACCTGAAAATCGTCACAGTTCTCGATACAATCATTGCTTGAAGCTGTTAATCACCACACAATTATTCTTAACTCACGCAGTCCTTTATATTTGTTCGTTTCACTAGAACTTATATAAATATATTAGAATACATTTAAAAATGTATTCTCAAACCGAACAAAAATTCACCTCGGCCTAAGAATTTTTAGCCGCACCGTGCTGCCAAAAGACCATGCTTCTTCTTTAGTATGTAAATAATCCTTCATCGTTAATTTGAAAACTGTCTAATACGTTAAAGTTATCATGTAATTTATAATTCTCTCGATATCATAAAGTGAAAAAATATAGTTTTTAAGTGTTTCGAAGGAATTTGGATGAGTGAAAATATCTATTCAACCAAATAAAAATTATTATAAATAATACCATCTGGCATAATGTTGCCGTAGAACGTGCATAATTTTGTTTACGTCGCATTTTCTACCGTCCCGAGAGAGAATGAGAGTAAGATGTTGAGAGATTGAGTGAAATTTTGCTTAGGCCGGGAACTGGATTGAAGTGAAAATACAATCGGTATGACTGAAATGAGTGCTGCACCTTGTTAATTTGAATTAAATAAAAGCTTTTTCAACGATATTTAGCAAGAATAGCTATTTTTTAAGCAGAAGTGAACCCTATTGCAGTATTGCACTGCCCACAAAATTCAGGAAAAGCTACTTTATGTCATAAATATCAATAAAATATTGCAGTCGTATGCATGTTAGGCTGGGAATGGGGTAAGAAACCCTATCTAGTTCTTTTTTCTCGTGACCAGAGACCTAGTGCAATAGCTTGCTATATTGACCTCAAGCAATCAGTGCATGGCGTCAGCTTAATGCAATCTGTGCAAGAAATTCATGCAAGATTGTCATAGAATCGTTCATACTCTAGCTATTACTAGGATCTATGTGGTGTGTTGGTATTAAAAATAACATTTCGTAAAAAGAATATAGCATTTGATATCTTTTGAAATGTTAGCCCATTACACATCTGATTATTGATTCTGGTGTGGGTAATATGGACCATATGAAGTACATAAATTTTTTTCACCGACATTTTTTGTTTTGTTTGCCTCCGAAAACACCAATAAAGAAATTCGAATTTCAAACCAATGACATTTTAAGTGATTTTTATTTATGTGACATGCCTTTATAGTAAAACATTGTAAGTTACCAATATATTAATTATTATCCATTATTTTTATTTCAAGAGGTACATGTTATAGATGCTTAGCCTATACATACAATTTATCAGCTAAATTAATTGTTTTAAGCTTAATTTCTTAACATGTCCGCTTTACCCACACACTATGTCCATTCCACCCGCATAGTTATATATTTGTCCAACCATTGTATATTGCCTACACCCACCTATCGCACAAGGTGCATTTATGTCGTTCAAGTCCGTGATAGGCTGCATAATAAGGGGAGCAAACAACAAAATGCTGCTACTAACCAGCTGCTGTATCCTTTAGCCACTCACTATCCTAGCACACTCAGCACTCAACAGAACATTAATTGCTACCACGACGCTGTCCTAGAACTATTTTTTGTCTTGAAACACTGATGGACGAGCGAGAGGCAGAACGAGGCTATCTTCAATCTCACCTGGCCGATGTAGGAGGGGAACTCAAAGTAAGTTCACTATAATCTGGAAAGATCATGTCTAACACGACCTAAATGTGTAGTTGCTGGCCATGTTGCGGGAAGACGGCAACATTGACCGCACAGTAGGGAAGCGTGATATCAAACATTATATTTTTTGTAGGCCATTTTTACCAATTGCCAAACTTTTCTATTTAGTTGGTTCTATTGTTAGATCGAAATCAAATCACCCTCAATTCCCGTCTCTGACATTCATTATTCAGTCGCATTCCAAATATATAAGTTGATTTTTACTCGTCGGCCCAGCATCAAATTAGAATTCGGAATACAGACTTCCTAACCGAACTTTTTCCGAAGTTTTATCCGTCAAACTAAATAATGCGTTAATTGTTTAGCGAATCCTTATGCCAATCCGGCGCACACTCTCCGAAGTTGGGTGATTTACTTGTATCTCGAGAAAATCCATCTTCGGTAGGGAAAGTCTACTAAGGTGATTATACAACAAAGCCACAAATCGGCCATCTTGGAAACCACGTGCTTTTTCTAGTGATTTTTCAAGAGCACGAATTGAGAGAACAACAACGCCCATGGGGATTACAACATCTGTAGATCGTTTAACTACTCATGCTGAGCAATCGACTTTAATTTCAGCATTGTACAAAAAATATTACGCTGGTTTTGAACTTTTGAAATTCACCACATGGTTTGATTGTATAATCACCTTAAGTTTGAGCCATATACCCTACTACTTGTTCGTTTTATTTATGTATGTATAAAAAAATCAATAGTTTCTCCTTAGAAGTGAACCAGCAAAACAAGCCTGAATAACTGTTATACTTCGTCCAAATTGCACCGCGCAATTTCCCATTATGCGGGGTGCATCGGTTGATATTTGATATTAGCGAACACGATTTAGCACCATCACGAAGTGTGAGATGCGAATGACTGCTGATTTCAACGGAACAATTTGCAGCGGTGCTACAGTAGTGGAGAGGATAAGCCATTGCAATGCATTGATGATAATCCGCGCCAACTTTAGCAGCGCTCACAAACTCGCTTGCACTCGGATGCCGCGCCGCGCGCTACATGTCTTATTAAAAATAACGGTAAGGTATTTTTCGTCTTGCCAGCAGTTTGCCCGCTCTCCAATGCCTACTGTGTGGCTGTCGGGTACTATCATCAGCGTTCGCCACAAATTGATTGTTTTGGTTTTTGTGAGCCTTTTGTAATGTGGCCTGGATTTGATTCATGTTACTGTTTTTGTCTATAAACCAATCTTCGATCCAAAAGGTCAGATAACAGATTAAAAACAGAATTATCCAACCAGCGCGGGTTTCTTACCTAAAGATATCTTAAATATGAAGAAATAGGGAAGATCCACAGTGTCGGACACCTAAGTAATTTAACGAAAACTCTCCAATTTTCTGGGCTATCTTGACTGTTACGCAGTATAAGGTAAAATGATCAATAGTACTACCCCATATAAGAGTTTTGCACATGCTGCTCCCAACATATTCACCCATATTATTGAGTAGGGTAGAACAGTGCAAAACGAATCCACGCAAAATGACCTAACTCATAAAATTATTACAATTCAATATTTGTCATTTATTATCGAGCTGCAATGAAAAAAAAAGCAAAATCCTTTCATTTACACCTCAATTCAAAGTTTTGCAAATCTTTCAGTGCACGTGTAAGATTTTTTGTTCAATCCAAAGTACCAACATCACAGCTTGACTATAACAAAGTTTTTACTCGCTTGATATTTTTACAATTTTGGGCTGTAATTTACATAAGGGTCTATTTTCACAGTAATCTCCATACAAACTTCAAATGACGTATGCACAAATTGCTAAAAATTTAGATTAATTATTAAAATGGCAAATGCAATCGAGAATGCACGAGAATACCCCACTGCTTCAGATCGCTGTACGCAGACGATCTTAAGATTTTCAACACTGTACGCTCCATTGAAGATGCACAACACCTCCAACAACTTTTAACCAATTTTGAAAACTGGTGCAGCTGCAACAAAATGTCCCTTACCCTCAATAAGTGTCAGGTAATAACATTCTCACGTAAGCAGATCGATATTGAGGCTTCTTATCAACTCAATGGCGAAACCCTGCAGAGTTTTATCCGTAACGGATTTAGGAGTAATACTCGATTCCAAACTTAACTTCATACAACATATGACTTCCATTGTTAGTAAGGCAAATCGTCAACTAGGTTTTATCACAAAAGTTTGTCAATCATTTCGTGATCCATATTGTTTTCGCTCGCTTTACTGCTCATTAGTTCGTTCAATACTTGAATTCTCGTCCATTGTTTGGTCCTCCTATTATGTTACGTGGAGTCTGCGTGTAGAATCTGCTTTATTCGCCGTGCATTAACGTGCAGTATTTTAAGCAATATTAATTTCTCAGCTCCCTCTCGTTTCCTTCGCTCTTTCAACACTCTTGCATTGCCTTTTAGACGTACAAACTATGGAAAAAGCGATCCTATTTATAAAGTTTGTGCCGCGTTCAATAAGTTTTCCCATTGTTTTGATTTTACATGTAATAGTGGTTCGTTCAAAAGAAGAATCGATAGTGTTAAGAATAATGATAGTTAGCGTTAGTTTTCATGTTCAATTAGACAGATAAGTGTTCGTTGAATGTACATTGTTGTAATTTTTGTTTTGTTTTGTTTGTTTAAGCACCGGTAGCAAAAAAGTCAAAATTTGAACCATTCTAATGTACACTGTACAGGTACAATAAACTAAGCACTTTCCACTGCTCAGAAGCAATAAAATGGTCTTTACTTGGGTCTTCACATATCAGTTTGTATGTACAAACAAAACAATAAGATCAATCTACCACTTGATTTTAATCTGTTATTTTGGCCTCAACATTATGTCAAGTCAAGTACGAGACACTTAAGTCACCCTTACTGTTGAGGTCGAAAATGATGCCGAGGCCACTGGAAATGATGCCGAAAACGCCGCTTTCCCTAACAAAACCGTCATCGCTTTTTTTTAACTAATTTTATTTGCTAGGATATCTGTTCCATTATTAATAACATGCTTCTATATCAATAACATTCGCAAAACAGGCTATTTGGGCTCAATTTGTGTCGTGTTTAGTTGTTATCCAGTGAGCACGCCACTGCCGTAAAAAATCACAAAAATCAGAAATAAAACAATTTGCGCATCAATTCTTTGTTTTTGAATGGTATTGATTTGAGTACATGTTATGAATTCAAGGAGCAGTTCCCCTAATTATCTAATACATGCATTCATCTCTTAGACTAGGTGTTCCGTGTTTTCTTAACACTATTATATATATTTGCTATATTACATTTTTAGTTATTATTAATTTACTTCAATTGCCTCTGGCAGTTAGTATTTTTTCCTCTGGTTAAATGAACCATGTAGGAATTACAATGTTTTCAACATAAACTAAACTTAATCTAATTTATACTAAGGGTACAAGGAGTTTCAATATTAGAAACTCTATGAAGTTCATTGGTACTATACCACGGAGGCAACTTCAGAATCATTTTCAAAATTTCATTTTGAATCCTCTGAAGTGTCTGGTATTGCAGCAACTAGTCCATATTGCCACAGCATACAACATGGCAATTTGTTTGTAAATCAAAAGTTTGTTCTTAAGACAAGGTTTTGAATTTCTGTTTATAAGTTGATATAGACACTTAATATATTTGTTACATTTGGCTTGAAGGCCTTCAATGGGTTTTTTAAAAGTTAGTTCATGGTCCACCAGAAGTCCTAAATATTTGGCTTCGCTAGACCAATTAATTGGATTTTTTATTTTAATTCATAGTGACAATATGTCTGCTAGAACGTTTCAAAAACGAAGCTCTCGGCTTATGTGAGAAAATTATAAGCTGAGTTTTGGAAGCATTCGGGGAAATTTTCCATTTTTGCAAGTATGTGGAGAAAATATCCAAACATTTTTGCAATCTACTACAAATGACACGAAGGCTTCGCCCTTTGGCTGAGAGACCCGAGTCATCTGCAAACAAAGATTTTTTACACCCTGCTGGTAAGTCAGAAGTAAAAATGTTATACAATATGGGCCCCAGTATGCTGTCTTGGGGGACACCAGCCCTTACAGGTAATCTATCAGATTTAGAATTCTGATAGTTTACCTGCAGCGAGTGGATCAGTTCAATAATGTACAGAAGAAAATTAAAATTCATCAATTTTACAATCAAACCTTCATGCCAAACACTGTCAAATGCTATCTCTATATCAAGAAGAGCAACTCCAGTCGAATATCCTTCAGATTTGTTTAGCCGAATTAAATTCGTTACTCTTAATAACTGACGAGTGGTTGAATGCCCATGGCGAAAACCAAATTGCTCATCAGCAAAAACAGAATTGTCATTAATGATCCATCATTCTATTTAAAATAATCTTTTCAAACAGTTTGCTTATTGAAGAAAGCAAACTGATTGGGCGATAACTAGAAGCCGCAGCTAGATTTTTATCCGGCTTCAAAGTAGGAACAACTTTGGCGTTTTTCCATTGATCTGGAAAGTATGCCAATTGAAAACATTTGTTAAATAAATTAACCAAAAAGGGTAAAGTGCTCTCAGGAAGTTTTTTGATAAGTATATAGAAAATACCATCATCACCCGGGGCTTTCATATTTCTAAATTTTCTAGTAAGAGATCTCACTTCATCCAAATTAGTTCCCAACGAAGGGTTAAAAACATTCTCTTGATTGAGAATGTTTTAGAAGCTCCGTGTAACCTGATCCTCAATTGGACTAGTGAGACCTAGTTTTTGAGCCTTTTCGTCATTTATCAATAAAATTTTATTTCCCTCTTTAAGCGCTGGAATTGGCTTTTGGAGTTTTTTTTAATAATTTTCGTTAATTTCCAAAAGGGTTTCGAACTGGGATCCAACTTCGAGACATTATTCTCAAAGTTGGTATTTCTCAGAATAGCGAAACGTTTTTTAAATTCATTTTTCAAATCTCGCCAAGTAACTTTCAACGCGGGATCGCGAGTTCTTTGGTATTGCCTTCGCCTCACATTTTTAAGACGGATCAGTAGCTGAAGATCGTCGTCAATAATAATGGAGTTGAATTTAATTTCACATTTAGGAATTGCAATGCCTCTGGCTTTGACAATTAAATTTGTCAAAGATACGAGAGCATTATCAATATCATATATTTTGAGTAAATTTGATACCAACCTGAACAGCTTTAGTTTTGGTATTTGCTTTGAACATTGCATCAACCATGTGATGCATTTGTTCATGTTCAATCAAAGTCGGAAGCAGACATGCTACCTGAGTCGTCAGAACGAACGTTATTTCCCGTTGAAGAATGGGTATGAAAGTCATTCATCGTCGGTAAATTTTCAGAAATAAAACTTTGCATGCCTGCAGCGATGCTTGCATAGGTGGGTGTGTTTGAAAAATTAGAATTCGACTGCTCGTTACTAGGGATTCTACATTCAGAGATATGCGAAAGCGGCCATCTTGAGCCAATCGAGCATTGAGAACTGTCAAAATCTGAGCCAATCGTTATTGTTGCAGATCGACAGGTATTGCGATTTTGGTGAAATAGATTTTATGAAAAGTTCTATCGAATAAACAATTTGTTTTGCTTTCGTAAGTAAAAGTAGTCTAGTTGATGCCTTATATCGTGTTCATTCGTATTGCTCTTTAATTTTAGCGAAAGTACACTGCTAGAAGATAGAAATAATCAAAAAGTGTCTTCGAATGTAAAGTCATGTGCAAGCCTAAACATTTTTCACTGCGTTGCTAAATTGGCTGGAAAAGTATTCGTAAGAATTACTCGACCGGCAAATGATTACGGATTTTGAGCGTTTGAAATATGTTTACCCGGCGATTCTTGGATCCTATTGGAATTTTCCGTCATCAATTTTGCACGGGAATTCAAAACTTTTTTGCGTGACCTTCATTTCACAAATTTATTACAATTCATACAGCCTTACAAATATTTTTCCAATTTTTTTGGGCCAAAATCTATGCGTAATGCACTTTTGAAAAATCCATTTTCAATCCAGTGACGCAATCCAGATAGGTACGCGTCCCGCGTTTCGCAGGACGCTTGCTGGTCACATTACACTTACGGCACTGTGTGGGGTTTTGGAAATTTCCCCCAGGCCTGCGGAAGTGTTCCCATGTAACACGGACATGGGACATAATACAGGCCTTTTCTAAACTTTTCATATTATTTAGTTCATTTTTGTTAAAGTGAACTAAATAAAATTCTTGAGAAATACCCCTCTGGGAAGTACCAGAGCGAGATTTCTTTTTCATCTTAATTACTTGGACTGGTGAAAATCCAAGTAATTCAGCAATTTCAATTTTCATCTTATCCCGTGATTTGTCATCACTGGGGAGACCTTTCAAGACGACTTTGAACAATCGCTCAGTTTTGTCGTCGTATGTGAAGAAGTTATACCGCTTCTCAGTTAAATACTGAAGAAGACGTTTGCGAGTCAAAGGATCCCAGCAAAACGCGGCAGTCACCGCGCGGCAGTCACGTCAGTCCTGGCAATCTGAAATGAAGCCTTGATCCCCTGAAGGTTACTCAAAATCTCATTCCTAAAGCCAGAAAACTCCTCAGATAACAGTAACAGATACCTCAATTGGCGCACAGCACGAAAGCACGATGCGGTCTGAAACCGTCATCGATGATTTTTGGATCGGTGAACCCCCTTAATTGTATGGAAGAACAGTGCAGTGCAAAGTGCACGTTCATGGAAAAATGGCCTAACTCATAAAATTACTCACATAATCATTTATGTTCATTACTTTACAATATTAAATTATATTTCAAATATTAGATATTCGGCATTGAGATGTAGCGCAAATAATAAGATTTTTCTTAAATTTTCACTGTAAAACAACCATGCGTTTACTTTTACAATACAAGTGTGCCATTTTGCACCATTTTGCAAGTGCGTGTCGCACCGGGACCATTTGCCTTTCTCGCATAGGGGAGAACGGTCCAAAATGCACCCCTTAAGCTTTTTCGATGTTTTCACTCATAGAAACAAGAATACTGTACCGTTTCAACGTGTAGATGCAAAATTTACAAAACCAGCTACATTTCACACTGATTCAAAACAATAAGGTTTCCATGACTTTCTAGCGCATTTGAAAAATCTTGTAAAAATAGGCCTGGTGGTGTAAATAGGTCCAATTGCATGTAAAACAATGGTGAACGCATGGTTGTTTGTTTTTTTCTTAATGGATAGAACTACAATCATACGGGAGAGATGGAAGAATCGCGAATCGTCAAATTTCAGCGAATATGAAGGGATTTTGCTCATTTTTTTCAATGGAGCTCAATCATGGATAAATAATTAGAAATTGTAATGGTAACATTCGTTCATAAATGTTCTACGACAGATTATATGAGTGATTTTATGAGTGAGGCCATTTTGCCCCAGGGGTGCATTATGCACTGTTCTCCCCTGCTAACTATACGCTATTTTTTATTTCAAATGTAACAGGGACATTTTTGACCATTTCCCTACAATTGTGATGGCAGTAAACTTGAAATTATACACGCTGATAAAACCGTTTGAAATGGAAAACCCATTTGAATAAGCTTGTAATGTGCTAAATAAAGTTAGTTCCTTGAAGAATTTTGTCCGAATAAGATGAACATGTGCTTAATAATTACACTGTTTATTATTCTCATTCAGCATGAATTGCATAGCTTAAAAACGAATAAACCTACAAAATCAACCCAACGAACACAATATGTTCCCAAGTTTTCATACGATCAGTTTTCAGGTGATCGGCTTGTTCCATTTATACTACTGGAGGATAATGAATGAATTGGCATCCGAGCGTTTCCACATTTACTAGTCACAGCGCTAATCATCAAGTCAATCCGGTAGGATCCAACCAAGAACCAGTCAGCCAGCAAATGCTGGTCGTTTGATGTTGATTTAAATTTATATTGTATGCCGATCGTTCCAATTCAACAAACCTCAGCCTCAGTTTTTGTGTGTGGGCCGATATCGTGCGAATTAACAGTTCTCTGCCCCAAAAGGACGTCGCAGAAACGATCGGAGAAAAGTTGTCCGCCGACCAGCCTGGCTGTCCCGTCCCGACCATTCAAAGTTGTTTGACAAGAGAACCAGTTCGTGGTGGATTTTGTCGTATCAGCCTGCCAGCCAGCCAGCAGCAGAACGGGTGAGACTATGTGGTGACACCGGGCGGCAATTGTCGTCGACCGTCTGCAGGCTGTAATCGCGAGCAGCATACTTCTGATTTCCGGGTTTAATGATTTTTTTTCTTAATTGTTGTTTATAAGCAAAAGGAAAAGTCGAAAACCTGTGCACAAGCAGCAGAGTATGGAGCATACTTTCCAAAGGTTTGCTTAGTGAAGATTAATCGTGTTTTAGTTGAATTTTGGCAAAAACATAAATATTAACTATAATCGGAAATCCGATACTGAAATCAAAGTCAGAATATGCCCCACAAAAAGTTTCTCTATTTATCATTTTTCATTTTGATTATAAAACGCTTGTTATCTATTCAGAGTTACTTAAAATGTGAGCATTTCAAACCACAGTGTATGAAATGGTTCTCAATTGCAATCTAAGATATAATTTCATCGGGTTTAATTTATTCACTTATTAAATTTCCGCTAATATGAATTCACTGTTGATATTGTAATACATCATTTAAATTTTTGTTCTATTATTTTTTTGTTTTTTTTTTTTTTTAAATTATTAGTTATACATAGATAGAAAAATTATATTAAAATCCTATGTACAAAGCGCATTTACAAAGAAATAAAGGTAGTAAACATATTTAGAAAACATATCATAAAAATATGGGTTGGTCTTTTTCACAATGACCATAAATCACAACATTCGAAAGATAACTTTAGGATTTGTCTACATGAGGCAAAACTGAGCGACGCGTACGCAAGGGTTGATTGAAGTGACGCTAATTAAGTTGTTTCATACTTAGTTTATCTGCGGCGCACAAAATGTTCAACTGCGACTGGCGGTATGTTCAGTTTAGTGCTCACGGTTGATTCAAAACAGCCTAAGTTAAATGCGGAGAGATATTTCTTTCTGGCCTATGGATGGTGTGCCTAATTGCTGGTTTTGCGGATAGATTAAGAAATACGACCTCCACTGCAAATCAACGGTTACTATCAGCACTTGATAAATTGGAATCAGATGACAGCACCACTATGATAATTAATTACCTAGTTGGAAAAGTTTTCTTGGCGTGTTCAGTAGAGCGAAATTATAATAAATCAGTACTTCCATAACGTCAAAACATAGCTTTGAACCTTTTATTTCATAGTTGTTTGTAAAAAAATGATGGGCTCCGAACTTCGTTGGGTTCAATCCTTCTCCAGTCTAGGAAATATCGGATTGAATTTTTTCTCGACTTCCCAGGGTAAAAAAGTATCGTGTTAGCCTCATGATATACGAATGCAAAAATGGTAACTTGACAGTCTAAATCTAGCAGTTAATAACTGGGGAAGTACTGAATAAATACTAAACTGCGAGGCGGCAATGTCCCAGTGACGGATGCAATGCCAAAGAGGAAGATGATGTGCAATTCAGATTTCTCTTGCATTAGAAAAGATAATTCAACGCGCATGTGGCCTACCTATACCATAGTCGTACATCCCGGGTATATCGAGGCTCCATTAAAAAAAACTAAAACACCTTAATAAAGATAAAAAAAACTAAAAAAATATTGTTTGGAAAAGATTTAACATTAAAATCCCTTACGCATTTAGCGTGCTGCCTTTGGTTGTTTTTGGGCCGCCAGCCGCGCGTTTTCCTCAATGGCACACCGACGTCCTCTTCCAGGTGCCCTACAACACATAACTTTCCCTTATATCTTTTCCAGTATATGTACTGCATGTCAAGCCCATTGCAAACAGCCATATGTTACCAGGCTGCCGTGAGCTGAATTTTCCTACACTTTGTACAGTTAAGACCTAACATGACACATACGCTCGAAAGTCAATACTCGAAAGAAAGGTTGGGTAAGATGGTATAATGCGTCCCACCTGGCCAAAACGCCTCCCCCCCCTGTTTGATTTCTAGAAAACTATAACTACCTAAGGGTCAAAATCAGTTGGTGCCTTTAAATATTTGTAAGACCATCATCCTATGTGAATATGGGAGTATTTTTGTATTACATAATAATAATAATAATAATAGCAAAATACAAAAAGTTACAGTTTTGATGTAACTTTTAATGTTTTAACATTCTGGAGCGACGCTAGCATACTGTCCACAAAACTTGCATTGGAACACTCAGTTGGGCAACAAAATAACTTTTCTCAGTGGTTAATATAATATAAAATTGCTTCCACCTTTAAAAATGTTACGTTTTTCGAAAATATGTTTCACTGGTCAAAACGCCACAGTGTATAGGCAGGACAATATGCTCTTACCAAATGGACACAAGCCCGGCGAGCTTGCAGCAGTTACTTCCAAATAATATGAAAAATATTGAAATGTAATTCAAACCTGCTAAAATGGACTTATGTTGGTTTTTTAATGTAAAGCACATTAGGATTTGTAACATTTTCATTATGGGGTAGATAAAATACTAATGAAGGGCTATGAAACGTCTTTGGTTAATTTAGGGCGTTTTTACCAGGCACTTTTTTAAATCCATTTTTTCACGACTTTTCAGAAAAGCTTTATTACGTGTTCTCAGTAATATTTTGTACCTAGACTCATTTGTTGTTAGGAAGTGATCTGACTTTTGTAAGCAAAATTATAAAAAAAACAAAAATGCTCATTATTGATATTGATGTTATTCTTTTTCTTGTTATATTTAATTTACCACGATTCAGTATTTCCCTAATAACTTTTCTTACAAGCCTAGAATCGTTTCGCAACAAAGACGATCAGTTTCATTGCAATATTTTCTATGTTGCCAACGAAGGCATATATTTTTAAAACTTAATGAGCAACGTTGCCGAACGGTTTTCCACAAAATTGACTATTTTCATAGTAATTTTCATACAAACTTAAAACTGCGCGTGCTCAGTCTAGTTACATCCAAGTCAGCTAAAAAATTATGAGGAATTATAAAACAGTAAATCTCGTTTAACTTTTCAAAAGGTCCTAAGTAATATTTTTTTCATGAATTAATTTGAGTACTGCAATCAAAAGCTTTCATGTTGTTCTGTTGATTGCGCTATTCAAATTAATTCATGAAAAAAATGTCACTTAGGTCCTTTTGAAAAGTTAAGCGAGAAATGCATCGTTTAAGCATAGAGGAGCGGAAAAGTCAAAATTTGAATCACTCTAAAGCACATACTGCATGTTTTAAATCTTTTGTTAGTCCGGTTTGGAGCAAAAACAAATTTAGGGTAAGAGAGGGAGGGGGAGAGGGGCAATATGATTAGCAAAGCAAAGACTGCATTACTTTTTATGGGTATTTTTACCTCATGCAATAATGAAACAATATATCTGATGCCCCCTTAAAATTGTAGAAAATCTCAATCATACTGGTAATAGGGTAGAATACGGCATTGGCAGGGTGCGACGGTTGTTGGCACCCTCAACAATATTTGCGTTTTCCAGCAAACATACACTATTTATGAACATAATTATGATTCAATCACACAATTTCATGTCTAAACTTTCATTTGAATAAGTTGTTTGTGTAAAAGTAGCAAGATTTGATGTGTTAATCACCGAAACAAATTTGCACGTACGAAATCCTTGCTATTATTGCATTGCCAAAGAAAGCAGCGCACGAAAAGCAAACTGTTACTTACTTTTTTGGATCGCCTGTTTCTCCTCTCCTGTTATTGCGTATGACACGACAAATTAAGTACGTAAACTACTTTTTACACTTTATCAACACTTGATTATCACCACAAAGAGCAAATTTATGCAATATTTGCTCCTCCATGTTTCACTAAATAAAATCGGGACTGTTCGTTTTCTTTGACAGCAGCACGCTTGTGAGCATATCAAACACACGCTAAAAATACCACGCACAGTTCTATGGGGGCTGTCCATAAACCACGTAGACTCTTGAGGGGGAGGGAGGGGTTTCGAAAAAGTCTACGTTAGTCTACGAAGTATACCAAAAGTCTACGTAGACTTTTTTTTATTTATTTTTTATTCTTTTGGAAAACAACTTATACAGCAGCTATGTGCAAAGTTCACTGTTGATTTATTTTTTTTAGGATTTTCCAAGATTTTTTTACAAGACTTTATCGGAATAATCTTTTGAATTTCTGTAGAAAAAACTAATGAGTTGCACTGACTATTCAGACTATTACCTGAACTATGGCTTAAAACTATATGGATTTCCCCCTGAATTTTTTCTGTGTTGAGCAGGAAAATTCTCCGAAGTATTCTATAAAAACTTTCGTAAAAATTTCAAAATTTCCACTTGGATTTTATTGCAGATTCTACTAGAATATCTTTTGATTTTCGTAAGGAACTTCTTTAGAAAATACAAATGATTCTTTAAAATTCTCACGAAAAATTATGTCGCACTTCAACGGGGAATTCACCGAAATTTCCGCGAGAAACCCTTCACTGGAGATTTTCTGGGAAGTCCCCGGATTTTTTTTCAATTTCGGAAATTCTTCGGAATTTTCGCGAGGCGTTCTTTGGATAGATAGGTCAAATTCTTCGAAATGTCGATGGGAAATTCTTCGTATGTCTCACGGCAATTTCTTCGGAAGTATTAATGCGAGTTCTTTGGAATAATCGATGGAAAATCTTTGGAATTTCTAAAAAGACTGTTGAAAATTTCCACGAGAAATTATTTGAATTTCCCACCAAAACTCTTTGAGTTTCCGCAAAATAATATTTGCCTTGTAAAAAAGCCTTTGTATTTTCAGGAAAAATCATTTGAAATTTTTACGAGAAATTCACCAAAATTACAACAGAAAATTTTCTATAATTTCCACTGCAAATTATTCGGAAAAGTCTTTGGAATGTCTAGGTTGTTTTTTCAATTTCCTCAGGAAAATTTTCCAAATCCGCAAGAACGTAGGAATCCATTCTAAAATTCCACGGGAAATATTTCGGAATATTCATTTAAATTTAATTACCTCGGGAAATAATTCTAAATTTTTACGGAAATTTACTCGGAATAGTTTTGGAATTTAGAAGAAAATTCTTGGGATTTCAACGGATGGTTATTCAATTTGATATTGCATGAAATTTTCAAGAAAAGCATTGGAATTTTCACTGAGAGTCCTTTGAAATATAACCGGGAAGCTTTAAAGATTATCCAGCGGGATCTTCTACGAAAAATTCAACGAAAAACTTATTGGAATGTAGACTTAACATTCTCGAAATTTCAACTCGAAATTTTTCAAAATTCTTTAAATTCTTCGGTTTTCTACAAATTTGAACCGGCGTGGTGAATTGTAGGTCAGATGCGTGACAGATTTTAAGCAGTGGCGTGTCGATGCAAAAGTGTCGCCAGCGGTGGTGCACACCTCGTAGAAATTAAATTAATTGACTTTGAGATCTGGTTTCAGGAGCTGATGATTAAATTTGAATCCAATTTTGATTGTCCAATCACATATGATATTTTGTAAAATTTGGAAAAGTCTACGTAGACTTCAAGGGGTGGGGGAGGGGTTTCGGAAAAGTCTACGAAAGTCTACTAGGGGGAAGGGAGTGGTTTGAAAATGTGAAATTTTGGTCTACGTGGTTTGTGGATAGCCCCATGTGATTTTATTTTAGCAAAAATACGAACAAAATATCCGGCGTTGGCACTTATTTTTAAAAAAAAATGTTAAAATACAAATGCTTCTATTCAGATTTGTACGCAGACCATGAATTGTGTCAAAAGTGATGCCACACCATAGTATTTTAACCCTTATGTGGCTGACAGGACCGTTTTCCATTTGCAACTTCAATACTTCCCAAGCTCTTAAAAACAATCATAACCATTCCCGTTCATACATAGCGCATTTCAACCATAAATAATTGCCTACTTTTAGGGTATTATCTATTATTCAACTGTGAAACGTAGTGTAAGAATGGGGTGGCTCCAGCGGCTGGATAGGACAGTGCTGCCCATTATTCATGGTGGTGGAATATATTGTTAATCTACTGTAGGGGAAACTGGGGTGATATGCACCCCCGGGGCAAAACGACCCTTTGCCGTTTTTAAGGACATTTTCGGCAGATTTTCAGCAATGTTTACAACAGCGCATGTAGTTCGGATCTTGAACTTCGAATCTAGCAGTAAACATTCTTTAAAGTATGTCCTAAACACCACGAAAAAAGCCAAAAGGTCGTTTTGCCCCGGGGGTGCATTTTACCCCAGTTTACCCTACTACCAGAACCGACGAGCTTCGTTTTACCTAACATTGATTAATTATATATTATTTACATTATTTAAAAGACGATTAAGTATTCAAAATTTGCAAATTTTGATTTCATTTTTTGGATTAATTCTGGATTAATTCCTTCTAGAAGAGGAGGGGTCTAATACCATAATAAGAACCTTCATTCATCACCAAAAACCTCTACATACAAATGTTCATGCCGTTTTCTAGTCTATAAGGGCAGACAGACAAAAATTCATTCTTATGTGTATAGATTTAGTTTTACGTAGTTTACGTCGAGCGGTCGTGTCTTGTACACAACCTCCATTGATTTTTGGATGAAACAAACATATCATGTAAGGACCGCAAAAAGCAAGTTGTATATTTGAAACTGGTTGATGGACTTTTGCTTACGACTCTAAGGTATTACAAAAGACAAAAGATGTAAATCTTGGCAGCGGACAAAAAGCATTTAAGTTCCCTGCTCCAAAATGGCCAACATTATTCAAATAGGTTGAAAATGGTGCAAGTTATGATAATATCAATATCTGGGTACACGGGTACCCTATCTGTGATTCACGTCTGATTTTGTTGGCCGCATAAGGGTTAAATTTGTTTTACAATGTGTTTAAATGCTTTTGCCTATATGTCTACATCACATAAAATTGATGCCAAGGCTAAAAATCCTTGTTTTGTTTTAAGCCAATTTGATAAACAATAAAGTTTGTTCCAGAATTGAGTGAAGCGAGATGAGCGTGCGGCCGATTAATATGAATGAATTTTACTACTGGAGGATATAAACAACCAGCATTTGGCACCAATACATTACCAGTTTTCTATTTCCATGTCTAGTTGCTAAAGGGAGCAAACTCATTGCTGATAATAGAAATTGCTATGCCAATAGAAGAAACGTTGACCTGTTACTTTATATTAAATTTACTGAGTTTGTGGTAAAAGCTGTTATATTTAGTGAACACCAATCATCAAAGAAAGAGCATACAAATGTATACCAGTTGAACTATACCTGTGTTTTAGTGTATTTATTCATTATTTTTATCATTCTATTTGGCGAATGTCTTAGACTGCCAAGAATAGGTATTTTCCCCTATAAACATTTCTAAAAAGTGGTGATATTTCGTTGCCGGAAAACTCCTTCCCCTCGGATATGTTACCTTGCCGCGGTGGGTCGGCTTACGCCATTAGCACTGAGATGGCAACCAAAGACATATCCTGTCGTGGTGGTATCACATGTTGACTATTTTTGTTTGGTGCCGCGTTACATATCTGGCATTGACGCACTAATTTACGGCATTTGCATGTGATCCAACGGACATCGTGTCTTGGAGCCTTGAATGGTAGTGCAGTCAGGCAGAGGCCTTTTCATCAGTGATAATGATGTGAGTTCTCTTCTTTTCGGCAATACTTTTCTGATGCGTTCCCTGTGACGCTGAGTCGTAGCCACGCTTACATTTAGCTAGCTAGGCATTTATTGAAAAACAAAGTATTCAAGATATTCGTAGGGAATCGACTGCTGGATTCACTGAGTAGAAGTTTTTTCAAAACTAGGAACGTGGTGCCAGTTTTATTTTGTTATGCCTCACTTCGAAGAGCAATAATAAAAATACCACACATTATAATGATGGTATATGAACAATCTTACATCGGCTTCATTCTCGATAACTTTTACAAACAGATGGGCAATAGGCGTGATGAAGCTTTAGCTTGCCACCGAAAAGTGAATCCTATACCTGACCTTGATTAGAACTTAATAGATAATCACCGTAATTAATTAACGATAAAGCTACTTGTTAGAACAGTTTAAAGCTATAGGCAACCTTGACAAAAAATATAATGGAACAAACTAAGTTCTTTAGCAGTTTCCACTTTTACATTATACAACTTACATTGAGTTTGTAGTGTCGACACAGCTTAAAAACATTGACGAAACAATGACTTAGGTAAACAAAGTGATTTGACGAACGCATAACCTACACTCAGAGCAAACAAAGTCAATTAATTTTCATTCTGCATAAATAAAAGTAAAAAAATAGAACACTAATTCGCAATATTTTGTTTTATATTTTCAATGTGGTCACAAAAAGCTAACACATTAAATAACTTATAATTGTACTATATGACTAAGTGGCCTTCAAACCACATCAGATGCTCCTAAGGCAAAAAAGAAGACATTGCATTTTAAACATTGCTTTTAATAACTAGAAAAACGTTGTATTAGAAATCTTGAAATTATCATTTTAGCCTTTGATCATTGACTAGTTTGCATTCAATTACATTTTGCATTAGTGTCGAGTCGATTCCAAATCCGAACCTCACCTCACCCCATCCTTATCCTACCCCATGGCGTTCAAGTGGTCTGCACGGACTCTTCTGCCATTACCCTCTCTATTATCGGCTTTGGATTGACTTGCGCTCTCATTGCCCCACCAAACGCTGCAAAATGAAAATGAAAATGAAATGATATTTCGTTGCCGGAAAACTCATGAGGCAAAACGCCTTTTAGCTAGTTTAAAGAACAACGCACCATGCGTCAGCGAATCAGCATTCTGGTATGGACAGTGGAGACCCGTAGTACTTAGGTTAGTAGTAGGTTAGGACCACTTGCGCGTTTTGTCTCGTGAATATGTTAGATGTTTCATCAAAATGTGGAAAATTTCGGTTTTTCTTTCTTTCATATCTATTTTTTGATACTATTTTGATATTATGCCTTTGGTATTTTACCTTACCAGTTATTAGTTCATAACTGAGTATGGTATCAATAACAGAATAAGGTATCATTGAGCCATTTTCTCCTGCTCGTTCTATGTCTGCATTTTTGTACACTTGGTACAACTCGTGATTCATGCGTCTACCATTCACCATTTTCCACCACACCGCCAAGTATTGAACGCAGTATTTTCCGCACAAACACTCCGAAAATTCGAGTCTGCACCTTTTAATTTTCTTGCTTCATCGCCGTATGAATCAATGATGTGTACAGAGCTAGTTTTGTCCGTGTCTGTAGGTTGCTAGATTTTAGCTGGCTACGCAAGCCGAAGAAGTTCATACTTGCAGCCGTAACACGTCTTTTTACCTCGAGGATAACGTCATTATTTATTTATTTATTTAACTTATTTCGTCTTCGACTGGGTCGTACAGACTACCACTTAAAAACTAATTACATCAAAAAGACAGTATTATTTGATTTCAACCATTAATTAAAGGAGAGACAACAATAAACATATATTACATTGTCAGTATGATTTATATAATAACATAACTAAATCGTTCACATGTAACGAGTGTTCCCAGATATTTGACTTCGTCGACAACCTCAAATCGCATTTGCTAGTATTGGTGCATTTTTCTCGAATAACTTCAATTTTCAATTTGCATAAGCAACTTTAAAATTGATAATTCCTATAAAAATACAGAAAATCTGTAAAAATATTTTTTTTTTATTTCGATGATCATTTAAAGTTTCAAGTTTTAAATTTTAAAAGTTTCTTCAGGAAATTCCTTTGAATGTCTATCTGAGAAGCTGTAAAATTATTCATTCTCGTGGCAATTTTTAAGTATTTTTTCGTTAAATTTCACAAAAGTTTGCTGTTAAAAAACAAAGCTTGAATTTAAAAAAAAGTAAAATATAGGTCTATTCTATTCAGAACCCACGGAAAACAGAATTTTCATGAAAAATTTCTCTTTTTTTTATGGAGAGTCCTTCGGAATTCAATGGAAAATTCCTATGAATTTCCAGGAAAAATTTCTCTAAATTTCAACACAAATTTCAATGCAAAATTTACCAGATTTTCTAAGAACAAATCTTTTGGATTTTCACGGGAAGCTCGCAGTCAGCTGGTGGATCTTGAACTGTTATCAAGGAGGCGGCTGAAACTGAAAAGGTTATTGGTCCACGACATACTCAAAGGATACATCGATTGCTCGTATCATTCGACAAATTATGGGTATAACAGCCCTTTAAGTTCCTGTTTGAGAGATTTTAACGCTGTGTGATATGTTTGATTTCAATATTTCTAAGCATTGTTTTAAAATTAGGAATAAAAACGTAGCATAATTTTAGGCTGTACGATACCATCGAAGACGATTCAGTAAATAAGTGAATAAATCAATGTGGATCAAAAAATTAACGAAATCCATTCGCGTTAAAAGCGATTACAGTGTATGAAATTTGACTGTTAGATGTTCCTTCGAAGAGATAGTTTTCGGCTCTACGTACACACAGCATACAAAAAAGTAGATTTATATGTATTATTCCATACATATAACAAATCTTATTTCATTTGTAATTTTGTCAAATCAAACTGATTTGCTTTATCGCTTTTACACACCTCACCCACAAGTGTCAGAAAGGTACTCAGCTCTAAAAGAAAAAAAATCTAATCATCCACAAGTACAACATGACTGCATTCCAACGAGCAAGAGTAACCTGAATGCAAAATGTGATCTATTTTACATTCCTTACCTCAAACCCAACGAAACGAATGCCTCTCCATCGTCGTCACCGTCGCATTTGGCCGGCAAGACGGTAGCTTTTGGTGCTCACCATTTAGCACAAAAGTGCAGCGAAAATGTGCCCCACTTCCACTCTAGTCCAAGCGGCTAGATGTTGTCTTACCATAGACGTGCACGAACTATTTAAACAACGGTGTACCTTAATTGGCACATGAGGGGATTGCGGTTCGGAAACAAGGCACTTTTTGATTGCGATGGTGGTAAACCAACCCATCGCATCGTCGTGATCAGGTCTCTAGCACTCTGCCTAATCGCGGCGGTAAAGAATCTTGAAGGAGGGGCTAGTCAAACTAGTGAAGTTGAAATGTGCCAGAAGAGCCGCTAATCATTGGGAATTGAAAAATAAATATTTTATCATTGGAAACATTCAAATTAACGAAGTTTTAGAACTAAAACTATGCAAAAACGTTTCGTTAATTTAAAATATTAAAAATATATATATATATATTTAAAAGAAATCTATGAATTAGAACTATCCTTGGCCATCCATGAACAACAAACATTTTAGAATTTAAGAATGAGCAACACAATGACTGCATCACGCACCTCAGAATTCTTATTATATATCAAGAAGCATAGCATATTGGTCCAATTTAAGTCAGGGGCGGTCGATAAGTCGTCAGAACTGCTACACAGGGTGTCTATTAGCTGGGAAACTTAGAATTATCAGAAAAATTTTTCCCACTTGAAACATCCTTGAATTATCAGGGCATTCCTCATGCAATCAGACAATCAGACAGCGGATTACAAAAAATAGTTGTGAACACCACATTTATAATAGTTGTTTGTAGTATGTTCGAAATGTGTAGTGTAATTAGGATCGTTTTTCATCACCGCGTGACTTTATCGAAATTAATTTATTGGCGGAAGGGAATAGATGAAAGTAATGAAGATACAGATTCGATTGATACCGCAAGCGAGCGGCAAGTGTGAAATGAATAAAAACTGAACATTAGCAGTGGGACAGTTGATGAAATCGTTGTTATTCTGCACGTCCACCCAAGGACAGTTTGGATAGTGACGCATTGATCACTGTACTAAGACCAGATTGGCAAAAGACACAGGCCACTTCCACTTCAATTGATATCGGTCACCACTGATGGAGCTGAGCTGGGGCACGTTATTTATCAATTTGAATATTTTTATCCTTAAATTTGATTATATATGCCAAAATCATTCCGGAAAAATAAAATTTCTCCATGTTTTGATAATCACTCCTATGAAATCACTAAGGCACTTGAACACTAATCCATAAACTTTTCTCGATAGTTAGCCCGGTAATCAATGCATCATGAGTGAAACTTTCCCAAAAGATGAAAATGATCCAAATCTTTTAATGAACGTACTAATCAAATCATACAATCAAAAATGTATTGAAATCAATTGGAGATCGCTTTGTAAATTCTTTTAAGAATTCCCTCGAAAACTCTTCAAGAATGTTCGAAGGAAATACAAAATTGCTAAGGAATTTGAAAGGAATTCCTGGATGTGCTTCCGATTTCTGTTTTCTAAGGAATTTCCGGAGGATTTTTCAAGAATCAGTAAAGAAGTATCCATAATTTTCTAAATTATCCCTATGGAGGAATTTCAAAGATGAGAGCCCGAAAGAATTCCTAGAGCATTTTCAAAAGAAATTTCAGTAGGAATTTAAAAAAAAATCTAAATCTAAACAAATTCTCTAGGAATTCACGAAGGAATCACCGAAGAAGTTACTGGGGGAATTTCCAATGAAATACATGGAACAATCTCCTTTAGGAATTTTAGAAATAATTTCCAAAGAAATATTTGTAGGAATAACTAGAACAATTCCTTAAGGTGTTTTCTTAAAAATTCAAGGAATTCCAAAAGAATTTCTGAAGCATTTTCCAGAGGATTTTTTTTCTAGAACACTAGTGGTAACTATTCAAATTATTCTGCCAAATATGCTACAAGCTTAACTTTGCCGTTTGTTGTAGTTGTAGTTCTTGTTTGATTTCATCAACAACATCGGTTTTACACATACAGGTAGTATCGGTGTTTTACGAACATATGTCCGAGGAATTTTCTCAAGAAATTTTCCCTAAAGGAAAGCCCCTAAAGGAATTTCTGAATGAAATCTTAGAGGAACTTTCGAAGGATTTCCTGGACGAAATTTTGAAGCAATTATTGGAATTTTCTCTATGAAGGAATTTCTGAATTCATTTCCGAAGAATTCCTTGGAGGAATTTTTGATTGAATTACCGAAGCAATTTCCTGGATGTATTTCCTAAAGAATTTTTTAAGTTATTTACGAGAAAAAACTGTGGTAAGGCCACCAATAGTTTCTTTTGAAAAACGTTTTTGCAATATGTACTAGTTTGAAATGATTATTTTGCTGCAGAAATCTATTTATGGACGAGTGTTTTTACTGTATCTTAATGTAAGGCACCTTACCTGGAAAAATCAGGGAATTTTGTTTTTACAGATGAGTAGATACGACTAGCGTCCGAGAGAAATCAGCTTGCAACTTTGAACCTTACTCTATATTTTTCATGTTCCATTTACTTCCTACACCTTCTAACTTGGCTTTTTAAGCAGTAACTGCTAGAATTGAAAATTAACGAAAGAGCTTGTTTCCTACATCCAATTATACACCTATATTCTTTTTTACGTAAGAACGCGCTTTCGATCGAAAGTTGATGCGCATTCTCGTTTAAGCAAAATCAAATGGAGCAACGATTCGAATGAATAGCATTCGTTTGAAAGTATCGTTAATACGTAAACAAGAATAAGGGTGATAGTTTTCCATCATTTACTTTCCCATTACATTGGCAACTCGTTAACTAAGACGAACATATGTCCTCGAGCCTAATCCAAAAAATCCAATGAATTCCATGAAGTTGCAAGTGCAGAGGTACAGTATGTAAAAAAAAGTTTTTCCACCTCACCTAATAATTTACTTTTTTTTTTTTTTTTTCTGGTGAAAATCAATTTAATTTGATAAGTATTCCTCAATGATTTATCAATTTATGTTTTTTTTTTAATCTATTATTTATTTGGAAGGCTCATTTGCCGTGAAGCGTTAAGGGAATTTAGGGTGCTTAAATTAATTACATATGATGTTGATATTCACATAGTTGATATCATTGGCGATGTTTCACATCTGTAACGAGATAAACATTTTTTGGAAGACAGCAGCGAGAGGAAGATATACGAGTGGGATTAAACGGTAGACAACAAGAGGGAGACATTCTTAAAGGACTACGATAACGAAAGGGATGGATGGACGACGATTACAGTCTAACATCAGCCACTTTCAGAAAATGGTGGACAAGGGACGTGTATTCGAGATCAAGACCCGCCAACACTTCCCTAATAGGCCTCGGCTGCTTTCCTCGGACCCGCAGATATTCAGTTAGCGCAGATCTGGGGCCACGAAACTCCTCGCACGCCCACACGACATGATCAATGTCTTGGTAATCTGCCCCGCAAACACAGAGATTGCCTTCTGAGAGCCCCACTCGAAAAAGATGTGCATTTAAAGAGTAGTGATTGGACATTAGACGACACATGGTTCGAATGAAATCTCGTCCCAAATTTAATTTTTTGAACCATGGCCGCCTCGATACCTGTTGACGAATTGAAAACAACCATCTACCCATCTCCCCATTTGTCCATTTTTGTTGCCAGCTGATCAAGGTTTCCTGACGAAGTAATGAGAAAAATTCATCGAAGGTGATTTGTCGATCATAAATATCACCTTCCATAGCGCCCACCTTAGCCAAAGAGTCCGCTTTCTCATTGCTCGGAATCGAGCAATGAGAAGGGACCCAGGCCATGGTGATTGTGTACGACCGTTTTGATAAGGCACTCAAAGCTTCCCGTATCCCATTCAGGAGATACGCTGAGTGCCTAACCGGTTTCATTGACCGAACTTTATGTTTTTTTTATTCTTTATTAAAGAGACTTTCAGCTCGGGCTTGCTCATCTCTTATCAATTTATGTTAATTTATCACATTACCATTTAGTATACGGCGTTAATATCTTTTCTTGAGACTTCATTATTTATTTAATCAGTTTTGAAGTTGATGTCAGTGAATAAGGTAATGCGCCGTAGTGATGCACCGTATTGAAAAAATGAAAATAAAAATGGAAGTAGAAGAAAATGTGAAAATGATTTGTCCTTTTATTTTATGCGACAATGGCGCATCCTCGTTCCTACACAAGCGTTCTCCACCAAAACTAATTCCCTTAGGGATCGTACACTAATTACGTAAGCACTTATGGGGGAGGGGGTGGTCTGCTATTTTCTTGCTCTCCTTATAAGTAATAAAATATTTGTATGGGAAAAATCTTACATGGGGGGAGAGTATGTTGAAAAACCCAGAAAATTTGCTTACGTAATTAGTGTATGGCCCCTTACATGATACAGGAAAGCTTATTCTGTAGGTTACATACCGTGGTTTTATTAGGAAATATTTACTTTAACAGGAATTCGCACACCAACCATCAAAAAATATGGGGGGTTTGTGCAACTTCACCCCAAACACTCAAACATGTTCGGTGAACTTTGACTTCGCCCCCGACAGCTCAAACCAAAATCAAACCGCTTTGATTTTTTCCAACCGAGCCACGAACTGTCAAATGGTTGTTCGAACAACTTCACACACGGTCAAGCAGAGCAGCAACCGAAGCATTTTCCGCAGGGGCGCATGTTGGTCCAACGTGTTTGGGCGTGTGTACGCTACATTATGGGTACTTCAGTCGGAGTCTCACAACATTAGGTTAGTTATAGACAACTATGTTGATATTTATTGTTATCGTATTCGGTAAACACATGCACTACAATATGATGCATAAATTATGGCCAACTGAAGCTTGTTGAAGCATAATTTGGCAAAATAATTTAAATGACTACAGCGCCACTAGCGTTCTAAGACTTATTTGAGTCCGACGTTCAATTGAGCACATTTAGTGGCAAAAGTCCAAATAATCAAGGCTAATTATGTTTTTTTCGAACATAGTGGTGGAAGTCTCCCCAAGTAACATTATTATTGCCACATATGGCGTATTTGAGGACAGCAACCATCTTGTCGCAACTGTCCGTAGGGTGGAGTACGTCACACTTATTGTTGGTTTGGGGTTAGGTGGCACTTCCAGGTGTTATGCCCTTTATTTTATTTATATATGTATTTACTTGTCTTCGAACCAATCGTACAGACAGATACTATGTAACCGTTCAGTTACATATCTCATAGATTTTATTTCAATTTGTGTGTCTTGTCTTGAAACTGTTGAGTTGATTTTAGAAATTGTCTTAAATTTAGTAGGAATAGTCAAAATATGTTAATGTAAACCTTGTTTATGTAAAAGTTATTTATGTAAAAAAATGTAATTGGAAAATTTTATAATGTAAAAATTGTGTAAAGCTTAAATTGTTAATGTGAAAATTGTAAAATAAAATAATGGGCAAGTAGGAATGAATGGGTGATGATGATCAACTGTGGTATAAAGGGGGAGAAGGACATGTTGGTCGACATGGAAGGAGTGGATAAGGATAATGGAAGCATGAACGATTGGGCGGGAAAACTTGATGGAAGAGGAAAAGGTCTGCATACCTCTAGGGTACAGATTACTAGTCATTAGGAAATTGGCGTCCGTGCAAGTAAGCCGTGAGTAAGAGTGCCTCTGTAGTGCCTCAGTGAATTTTAAATTGAAGTGAACGACATCTTGTGGCCTCTAATAGTTCGTTCAGATAACTTGGACTACCAGAAAAGCCCGGAGGAAGAGTTTTAAACCATTTTGGTCCATAGGACCTTTTGTTCATATATTTCATTCGCTAGATTAGCGACCTCACGCAGCACGATCGACCGAGTCAACGTCCGCGTTGGATCTCGGTCTAACCATTAAGGATTTCTGGCACAGTTCCGCCGGAGAACCCTTCTCGGCGTGGCCAATACGGTCTCGTCCGTGGTCCGTCGATTGCGTCAACGAAGGGCACGCCAAAGTTTCCTCGAAAGCTATTGATCCGCCTTGAGGCTTGAGAGCAAGCCCGTAAGTCTAAGATAGTCTCAACTACTACAGTCGACTCTCTACATCTCGATGTTCTATATCTCGATATCTCTCCCTATGTCGATGGTTTCCTCAGTCCCTTCAATCTACATACATTTGGGCTCTCTACATCTCGATAACCTCCCTATCTCGATATCTCTATATCTCGATGTGTTCTGATCATATTTTGTCCAGGATTTACTCTCCTTATGTCGATATGTTCAAATTTTTAGGCTACTAGACCATCTTTGGACAATAACAATCACATCAACAACAGGAAATGACATTTGTTTTGTTGTCGTTTTTCATGGCAACGAGCTTTTTTGGATCTAGTACCCATTTCAATTCTCCTTCCATTCCTCGAGGGGAAGGAGAGAATCTCGATGGTCCCTTCAATATCAAGATGTGGAGAGGCGACTGTAGCTAATTTTACTACTTTTAAACACACACTTGGTCATATTATAATCAAAATAAAATTACACTTCGTTACAACGTCGACAAAAAATATCAAACGGGTTATTTTGTCCAAAAACGGTGCGCTGTGCTGGAAGACGTAAGAAATCTGTATGGCGGTTGGTCTCGCAGGAACGTTGATGTTGACATTACTCAGTAGCGTCGGACAGTCAATGTTGTGGAACAGGATATCATACACAAATACCCGTTGATGAAGGATGAAAGAATTAACAGGGAATCAATTTTTCTTGGATACTCATGCGAAAAAGCGACAAAAGAGAACCAACAACAAAGCTTTCAAGAAAAATATTTAGCTCTTATGACAGTGAACAAAGCTGCTTCATGCATTTTCAAGCAAGCCGAAATATATTGCCGCCCACATTATCCGAGGATTTCACATAAAATTGGGACACTGTTATACACTTTCACAAATACTCATACAAGCGTCAAAAAGTTCAATTTCTTTTCAGCGAGCATCATTACAATTGCAATTTCTTCAAAGTATTTTCCCCATATTGACTGAAAAATTCGTGACAGCAATTTTGAATTGCTGCCATCTACGCGCACTGCCTGCTCAGACCTTCGATATAGGTAGAATGGCGTTACTCAAGATAAAATACAATACCAAACTAATTCATATAAACTAAGATTTGACACACATATTGAATTGTAAAATAATTCAGTTTGTTTAATTATTATTCTCATTGGCATAACATCCCTCACTGGCACTGGCGTCTCGCAGCATAGTGTTTATTGGGCATTTCCACAGTTATTAACTGCGAGGTTCCTAAGCCAAGTTACCATTTATGCAAACGTATATCATGAGTATTGAGATTTTCATCCTTTGCTGGTTCATCTCGGCAATCTGTAATTCAGTAACACATGCGGCGATTTTTTTTCAATTTGTGTATACCATCAACTTTATCTTATCTTTATGCACGTTATTGACGATTTGTTTCCTCTCCTTTCAACAGGATCGATCTCGTAATGCATCAGAGCGCCAATCTGCAACAACCACCCTAACCATTGATGTTGCCGATTCAGATGACCAGGATCCTTCTTTCATCTACCGGGGATGCGTACTGCTGGACGGTGCTTGTTTAAACCCGGAATACACGGCCTCAGTTCCGGCCGGCAGTCTCCAGGGTGTTTTGACCGTCACTCCTGAAAGGATACAAGCCGTTGACTTGGACACCATCAGTGCACCCATCCGATACTCATTCCTTAGCGGGATTCCCGGTAACTATGATGACTTTTTCGAAATTGATTCCCAAACAGGAGTGTTGAAGCAAACGAAACTGGTGGATTCATCCGTGACAGCGAAGAAATTCGACATAATCGTCAAGGCCGAAGAGGTATCGGAAACGAAACGTTTTGCTACCGCAAAACTAACCATTCACGTGAAACCTGTCGACGCATATCCGCCTGTAATCGGCATTACTTCTACCGAAGGATACGTGGATGAAAATTCACCAATTGGCACGACCGTAACAGACTCGAAAGGCAATCCAATAAGACTAACCACGACTGATGCAGATGTTGCATCAGAAGATGAGCAAGTAGAATATATTTACGAAGTTACAACACCCTCGTTTTTTGTGTCTAAGAACGGTATTTTACAAGTGAACGAGGAAGGATTAGATAGGGACCCACCTAGTCAAGGCAAGTATAGATTCCAGGTGGTGGCACGAGAAGCAAACGGTAATGCGGCTAGCGCACCGATGAGTCTAACTGTTCATTTGAACGACGTAAACGATAATGCTCCAAAGTTGACTATGGTTCCACCGGTCAGCCTTACTGCTGGTGATGGTCGTCGATTAGTGACCAAAGTAACCGCAACAGATAATGATAGCGGAGAGAACGCTGTCATCACCTATTCAATCTTCCATGTGTCGAACAATGGGGCTAATAAATTTGCCATAGATGCCAAAAGTGGAGAGATTGAGTCAAGGGCCAGGTTAAACGCCGGTGAACAGTATAGCATAACAGTGCAAGCCTCAGACATAGGAGGACTTTCTTCCCAAGCTATCGTTGAAGTGTCCGTCACACCTGGTCCTAATACTAAACCTCCTAGGTTCATCAAACCTGTGTACGATGTACAAGTCAGTGAAGGAGCTGAAATCAACTCCACTGTCATAGTAGTTAAGGCCGAAGATCCAGAGAACGACCCAGTGAAATATGCCATCACAACTGGTAATGATCTCAGACAATTCTCTATTGGAAAGGAGAGCGGTGTTATAAGCGTAATTCGGAAACTAGATAGAGAGGATTTAACACGATATCAACTGATCATCAGAGCTGAAGATAGTGGCGGTCTAGCTAGCAGTGCTACTGTGAACATAAAAGTTACCGATATCAACGACAAGAACCCCGAGTTCGACGAGAACGATCTTCCATACCTTTTTACCGTAGACGAAGGAAGAGAAAATGCTGTGATAGGCGCAGTGCATGCTACGGACGCTGATGAAGGAATGAATGCTGAAATTACTTACACAATCCCTTCCGATATACCTTTCAAAATAAACTCTCGAACGGGCGAGATCAGAACGAAATCAAGTCTTGATTATGAAACACAAAAGGAGTATAAATTTGTAGTAACTGCGCAAGATGGTGCGCCAGAGCCTCGACTAGGAACAGCGAGTGTAACTGTTAAGGTACGAGATATTCCTGATGAAGTTCCTAGATTCATTGAGTCACTCCTGGAGGTGAAGATTCCGGAAAATGTACCAGATATGGTAGTTACTACAGTTAGAGCCTTTGACCCAGACACCAAACCAGAGATCACCTACGTACTTAAAAGAGGGCCAGGGGATTTGTTCAAAATCGATGCCAGAACAGGGTTAATCAGGACGATTCGTGGATTGGATTACGAAAAGGACAAAATTCATGAACTAATTGTTGGCACCCTGGAAAACAACGGAACTAGCCCGGGAGACTACATAAAAATAATGATCGAAGTAGAGGATAGGAATGACATACCGCCAGTGTTCGTATCGATCCCTGAACCTATTAATATAAATGATGATCTACCAATTGGTTCAATAGTTGGTTCAACACCTGCCGTTGATGGCGATGGGTCTTCACCTGGAAATGTTGTTCGGTATGAAATGGTTGGTCGAGGCAAAGCGTTGAAATATTTCCAGGTAGATGCAGACTCGGGAATAGTGCGTATTCGAGATGAGCTGAGTAAAGAAGACGATACAGAATACTTGGTTGATGTACGCGCGTATGATATGGGAGAACCACAGCTGAGCTCAGTGGCTACCTTACCTATCTATGTGAGCCATATTCCCGCAAACCCCAATGATTCTGCAGAATCCAGAGTGGATGCTGGAGGAATTATAAACCTTGAAGTGCAAGGCCTTGCTTTTAGCGATGATAGCTACAGCACAAGTGTTCCAGAATCTACAGGAATCAACGCTACCATCAAGCTCATTCAAATTATAAATTCCAAAAAGGCTACAAAGCATAACGGGGGCTTTCGATGTGAAATCATCAGAGGAAACAATTTTAATCTGTTCCGGATCGATATTGATGATCATGCTTGTGCGTTGGTACTAAATGGGCCATTAGATTATGAAAAGACCGATAGTCATGAGCTGGAAGTTCGTCTAGTGTCGAATAAATACTTTGTGAATCAACATAAGAATTACGCACAAGTCCACGTCATCGTTCAAGATGATAACGATAATGTACCTGTATTTCAAATTCCAATGACTTATCAGTCGAGTGTACGTAATGATACTTATTATGCAGTAATTAGTGCAGATGCCGATATGGACACACCATTGGTCACGGTAAAAGCTGTTGACAAAGATGCCGGAGTTTTCGGTCAACTAAAGTATCATATCTACGACGAAAGAATCAATGAAATACCCAACGATGATTCGCCAAGTTCGTTCTTTGTCATTGGTGAAGACAATGGAATACTGAAGACTCAGAAGAGCCTTCAAGGCGTGAAACGGGTTCCATTAGTATTCATCGTTGAGGCTCGCGATAATAATGGAAATCCATTAGCGGGCGTTGTGCACAAAGCTAAGGCTAGGGTGGTAGTGAACCTGATCTCGGACATCAACCGTATGACTTTGGTGTTCTCCGATTCCACTCCCAAAGATGTGCGGCGTCACGTGCGAGCATTGGAAGAATTATTGCATGAAAAATCAACTGGGCTAATTACAGGAATAGAGAGGTTCAGCACACGGAAAATACTGAACGAAAATGGGACAGTTGAGGAAATCACTGGAGCTACGGATGTTTGGTGAGTATTTCTGCCTTTCTTGTACCTTCATGGGAAAAGCCATTGCTACACCCAACAAACATTGGAGGCTTATTAGCTAATTACCAAAATTAATATTTTTCAGCTGAAAATTAGCTTATTCAGCCTAAATTGTTTATTGGACAGTACGCTACAAGCGTTTCAAACTTTTCAACAACTTAAAACACATTTCCGACACTAACCTCAACAAATCTCGACTGCTGCCAGCCAGTGGGTTCCAATAAGATCCATATCGCCCGTAATATCCAGGGGCTTATGGTACATTCCGATGTTTGTTGAGTTCCTCTGCACGCAAGATATTCTAATAACTTTCTCGAATGCAATGCAAGTATTAAAGATTTTTGTCTGTCAGCAAATCGATCACTTCACATGGCGAATACTGGCGCAGACTTGCACTGCGCGCAAGTAGCACTCTCGTAAAATCTTCGCAAATCGTTCCGACCCATACTCTTTCGCCCTTCAGTACGACAAATGGAAAAAATTCACTCCATGATTTGGAACAATCCTGGGTATTTATTCATATAAGTGAGAATTCCCGAAGCCTGGAGGAAAGACATAATTCTCTCTTATAAAGTAAATCAAGTTATTGGTATTGCTTTAAAAAAACAACTAATCCGAACACAGATTTAACCCGAAGACCCAAATATTTGTTTCTTATAATCTTCTATATAATAAAAATGAAATGGTCTGTGTTCGTATCCGCATAACTCGAAAACGGCTGGATGGATTCTCTTCATTCCTTCAGCAGATATGTTCGTTATCGTTTCCGACGGGTTTATATGATATTTTCTTATGCGAAAATCACGAGTAAGGTTGACTAAATCGTGAAAAACTAAAATTAGGAATCGTATGGAAATTGTGCATGGGCAGTTCACGACGCGCATTTTCGCCTACTATGCAGGACAACGTCTGCCGGGTCGACTAGTATTTGATAAATATTTTGAATTTATTATTAAAAAGTTTGAAATATTATATATTACATATTAAAATATTGGAATTTTCCAATGTTTTGAAACTTATTCCTTATTTTCCGTGTAAGAAGTTAAACATATGTAGGGGGAGATCCCCCAGCGCCGGACACTTCCCAATACCGGACACTTCCAAAAACGGCACTTGCAGAGATCCCTCTATCATCTTATGTAATATAAAAAAAAAGCTATTGAAAAGTCCTTTAGTTGCACGGAATATCAGATCCTCATGTTGTAAACTTCGTACAAAATTTGAGATTGAACAAAAATTTAAAAAAATCATGTTTCACCTTATTCTAGAAGGTTTGAATCAACAATATCAAAATCAATCGAATGTATTCTGATTATGTCGAAGATGATCAATATTAGTCTTATTTCAAATAGACCATGATTTGTAAGATATATAATGTATCTATGGCGCAAAATCAATTTCTGTATCCGGTAGCTGTCCCCCGGGTCCGGACAGTGAGTTTTTTTTATATGATCAAATAACCATTTTTCGCACCTGTTCTGTTAAACTTGCTTTAATTCAATTATTTCGTTTTACTGAGGTATCAGAAACACTATAACAATAAGCACAAATTGAAGATGTCTTTGAAAATGGAGGGAATTTTGAGTAGGATGAAAGAAATTGAGGTGGAGAGTCAAATTAGCTACTAACACGTGTTAATATCTACAACGTGGAGAAAGTGAACAATATTACTATTCTAAATGATGTCTTTATTCATGTAATAGGAACTTGATCATATTTGAACACGATGCAATAGTGTCCGGTACTCGGGGATAGAGGTGTGCGCCGCCGCGCCACGCCGCCGCCGCCGACATTTTTGCATCGGCGCGCTGCCGGTTTTAAGTTTTCCACGCCGCTGATCTATAATTTTTCACGCCGATTAAAATTTGAAGAAATTCGCAAAACTAGCTGTGGAAATTCCGAAGATTTAGTGGATGTTCCGTATATTTTACTGATAGATCTCAACAACGCCACGTTGAAACTCCAGAGAATTTTTCGAGAAGATGTCAATGATTCTCATGAAAATTCCATACAATTTCTTGTTAAAAGTTCGGAAAGCTCTGCGTAGAAAAACTAGGCTAAAAACTTTGTGTAAAAATTGCGAAATCCCGTTGAAATCAAAAAAAAATATCATTGAAATTTAATTTGAAGAGTCGTTCGGCAGAAAGCCATTGGCCAAAGACCACAAGGCTAAAAGTTTTTTGGCCGAATATGTAGTTTAACCGAAGAGACTACTACCAAATAGAAGCAGAGCTTGAGAGCAATTCGATAACTTGTTTTAATGTTGTGAAATATTCGATTATGTTTACTTAATTTGATATCCAAAACTAATTTTGATATTAAATATACAAAATAAGTTTTGATGTCCTATCATTCTGTTTAGTAATATACAGCAAAATGAGATAAAAATATGTACTCAATCATGATGATTCATATTTGAAAACAAATTATAAATCATTTTGATGTCAAAATCAAAATATGTTTTGTATATGCTCTTATTATGCTTTCAGATACCTTAGCAAAGGTTATTCGGTCGAACAGTTCCTTTGACTGAAAAAACGTCGAAAAGCTTAATAGCCGAATATGCCCTTTGACCGAAATAGTGGTTTGGTCGAAAGGGCCATTCGGTCGCAAGTGTCGTTCGGCTGAATTGGTCATTTTGGATATTTTTAAGACATTAACGGAAGATTTTTTTTCACTTCAAACATTTTATGAACTTCCCCAGAAAATTCTTCAAGTTTTTCCAGAATATTTATTTGGAAATTATTTTCGGATTTTACACATGAATTACAATTTTTGAGATCTTTTTGGAGTTACCAAGATTATCTCCTTGGATTTACCAAGGAAAATTGTTTGGAATTTACATGAGAATCTCTTCAGAGTTTTCACGGGAAGCTGTTCCAAATTTCTACAGGAAAATATTCAGAATATCCACAGAAATTTCCTATTGAGTTTCTGTTGAGCATTCTTTGAAATTTACACAGAAAATTGTGACTGGTAAAAGGGATGCTTTAACGTTGACTTCCTCAATCTAGATTGTTTAAAACGGCTAGTTTTTTATCCTTTATTAGAGAGATTTTTTTTGCAGGGATTAGTTCATCACTAGACGGCTAGTTTGGCCCTGGGTGGTGCGGATAGAATCGATTTGGTTGTCAAAGTGAAGCCAAAATTTTCTCTTGTGCCGGAGCCAAACATTGAAAATTGTGGTTATGTTCGTTTTAAATCTTATATTGAGGAGTATTGTTACCATCGTAAAGTTATGTAGAGTCTCGCGCATTTGTGCGCCTTCATGCAGCATGAAAAGAGAAATTCGAAGAGCGGGAAATGTTTGACAGGCAATTAACTGCAAAATAATTTTGCTTATGGGATTGATTTCAAAATATCCCGCTACTTGCTTGAGAGCACAAAAGCGGCTCTATCCGCAGCACCCAGGTTTGGCCTAGTCAACTTTAAAACAACGGATAAATTGCTTGGAATTTTAAAGGATTTTTCGGATTTCTGCATCAAATTCTTTCTATTTTCGATAAGAAATTCTTGGGCGGTAAACTGGTAATTTGAGCGAAAAGCCGTTTACCCTAATAGGTCGTCTGGCCGAACGTGCCGTTTAGCCGAAAAGGATTATTGACAGAATGGGCCATTTGACTGAACGGGTAATATTATCTAAATGGCCTTTTTGTCAATTGACCATTGAACAAAATTCCGTAGCCTCCTTACTTTTAAGTCGATTCTGGCCTTAAGACCAAAAGACATCCAGCTAAGTACCATTTAACAAAACTGTAAGTTTAACGAAACTGTTATCAGGTTAATACTGGTTTGACCGAAATCGACGTACAGCGAAAAGAAACATTTGGCCGGACTTGTAAAAGGCTGTTTGCCCTAACAGGTCATTTGGCTAAAACTGCCGTTCGGCCGAAAAAGTCATTTAACCGAATAGATCATTTGATAAAAAACGTCTTTCGGTAAGAATTCCCAGAATTGTTTTTCTGTTATGCGATGCCTAAGTGCACAAATTTAATCATAGTCGCGAAAACGCTTTTCTCGTACAAAAGTGGAGGCGATATATGTATATTTCTTATCCGACGGTACACGGTAATGCCACGATTTTTAAGCGAGTTTGTTTGTTATACATTGCGATATAGTTTATGATAACAAGCTCTGCTTGACAGATAATCCGATTTCATTTGAGTTTGTTTGCTGGAATATGCGATGTCAACAAATGAAACTGGAATAAACTCGTAAAATAGCTTGCCGTGCAGGAAAATTTATAAGTAAACTTATTATCTGTGCACCACAATGTGATTTTGATGAAATTTTGGAATGGTAAACGATTTTATACGTGCATTCTTATGCGAAAGAAAGAGCCATTTGGCCCAAAAATGTCCTTTCTGCAACCTTCTTTGAAAAGTGTCGTACGGCTGAATTTATCATTTTACCAAAATGGCGTTTAGCTGAATAGGTCATTTGACAGAAAATGCCGTTTGGACAAAAGGATAGATTTGCAGAAAGGACATTTCCGGGCCAAATGACCAATGACCATTCCTATCGAACGGCATTTTCGGTCAAATGATCTATTCGGTTAAATGATTTTTTGCCAGCCCATATTTGTCTGTTCATGTGTAGAGAGTAGTAGAGAGAGGTTACGAAATTTCGGTTATTAGGCCAAATGGATATATATTTTTTACTAAATTACCCGTTCAGTTATTGAGATTTGGCAGTATGACCTGTTGGCCCAAACGATATTTTCGGCCAAATAGCCCATTCTGTCAAACGACCATTTTGACCAAACGGCATTTTCGAGCTGATGACCTTTTCGGTCAAACGATCATTTCTGACCCTTTTAGGGCAATTGACTTTTTCGGCCAAATTACCAATTCGGTCGTATGTCGCTTTTGGTCAAGAATTTCTTATGGACAATACTCAAGTCGTTAGATAACTGCAACATGTTTTCGTTTCAGTTAGCACAGGCCGTTCGATAACTGCGACGCATTCTAGGCGTCAAATGTTTGTCAGACGACGTCAGATCCAACAGAAGTGCACCTCTGATTGTGCAGTGCAATGCAGCTTTCATCGACTTTGAAATCGTTTTGCTGTCCGATAACTGCAAAACTGATGTCACTATCGAATTGCAGTAGCATTGTAGTTAAATGACTTCCAGTTATCGAACGTTTATTGTACAATAAATTTCCTGTAGAAGTCCAAAAAAATGCGAACTGTTTTCCGTTGAAATTCAAATACTTTTTTTTTATTGATATCTACATTTTGAACAATCCTCCGCACAAAATTCTAAAGAAGTTTTCCTTTAACGTTCCGGATAACTTCTCGTGAATATTCCGGAGAACTATCCTTGAAAACTTCTTAGAGTCTCTCTGAAAACTCTTAAGAATTTACTGTTTTATCGTTGGCCATGTCAAACTAGTTGTTTTGATTATTCTAGACTGAGGAAGACAACGTTAAAACATCCATTCTACCAGCCTCTCCTACAATTATGAAGAATTGTCTGTGTAAATTTCGAAGAATGTTCAACAGAAACTCAACAGGAACTTTCCGTGAATTTCCGAAGATTTACCTGTAGAAGTTAAAAACAACTTCTCGTGGAAATTCTGAAGTTTCTCATGTAAATTGCGATAAATTTAATGTTGAAATTTCAAACAATTTTATTTAGGTATTCTAAAAAGCTTCTCTTGGTAATACCAAAGATTTCTCGAAACTTCAAAGTAGTTCCCGTGGAAAATTCGAAAATAATTTCCAGATTTAGGAAAAACTTATAGAATTTTATGGAGAAATTCATTAAATTTTTCATGTGAAATTCAAAACATTCTTCTTTGAAAATAAATGCAAAAAAAAAGTTTTCTTAAGAGACGTAAACAAATCGCCACGCCGATTCACGCCGCCGCCAACCAAAATTCTGACAAACGCCGCCGCCGACGAATATCGAACCGGCGCACACCTCTACTCGGGGATACTTTTCTGAACCGTGAAAATTTTCACTAAAATTCATCATCAAAATACATCGTCCAAAAACGTGTTCAAATGATCAAATATAGTTTGTATGGATCATCAATGATCATATTTTGTGTATATGGTATACAAGTAAACATAATCCGAATAATTAGAGAGTTTTTCGGTAAATGGTTTATGTGTCCGGCACTGGGGGATCTCCCCCTACTTCTTAAGATCATTTATATCTCTCGCCATCATAAACTTCTATTATATTAGGTTAGTTGCAGAAAATACTAAACTAAACCTGCTCTTTAAAATATTACAAACAAAAATACCAAGCTTCTTTGCTGCTTTACCATTTTTTGATGATTTGTAGAATTTTTAAATCCAATTCCAAACAACTCTTGAACACGTGTTAAAATATATATTTATCACCGTATTAATTTTGTTTCGAATAATGTGCAATTGAAAATTACAAGAAAATAATAGAAGTACCTCGTCTAAAGACAAGCTTGGACATTAGAAGAATAACTAAAGTTAAATACATTCACTCAAAAGAAAAAATATTTCGATATTTGATTCTATGCTTGCCCCATAACACAATATTTATGATAAATGTTACTCGAAATTGATATCAAAATGATCTGGTGACAACACAAACTAGATTTGGGAAAAATACCTACCTAATATTTGTACACACCGTGCTCTAAAATCAAAAAATTCAGATAGAATTTGACTAAATTAAAAACTTTGAAGAATTTTGAATGTAACTTAACGAAAATTATTTTTTTCCCGGTACATGTCCTGAATATCCGGGTTTTCCTGCTTTTTCCGGTGACTTCAATGTACCGTCTTTTTCCCACTTTCCCGTTTTTCCCGATTTGGTGGCCACCCTTATAGGGAAGTTGAAGGGAAATAGAATAATTCTATTTCCCTACAACTTCTGATTAACGATAAGTTTAGAGTGTTGAAAGAATTATAGATTTATTTCTGGTTTTATCAAGTGGTGCTTTCTTTGCCTATATGCATCACATATTTTATTGAATCTTTTGAAATACATATGTTTAAGCTGTAATAAAAATTGTACAAATAAATCCATACTTCTAGGTTCTACGCTGTGGATCCAAAATCTGAGCGAATATTGGCTCGCAATTCAACTTCGGTTCAGAGCACAATCATGATGCCAACAATTTTGTCGCAAATCAATTTTGAAGCATCCAGCATAGCAAGGGCGACAGCTCAGGGCATATTTGGTCCTGTAGAACCGAAACAGCAAATCCAAAAAGTTAAAGCAGCAGTTGTCGTCAATGACGATGTCTTCCCATTTGCGCTGATAGCCGTGGCAGTTGTCATACTGATTCTTGGGTCCATTGGAATCGTTTACATTTGTATTTCATGGTCAAAGTAAGTATACAAAACTGTTGCTCCTAATACTGTCCAGTTTTTCAATTACTTTTCCTCTTAGATATAAAAACTTTAAACAACGTATGCGCCAATATAATGCCCCAGCAAGTCCTGTTCGCTATGATCCTGTTATTATTAACTCCCAAGCCCCTGCTTCTGAAAACCAAACGAACTTAAAGGAGTACGAGACTCAGGTGCTCGCGATGGCTGTTCCTGTAGATGAAGGTGACGACCTTCAGCTAGACTTTAGCGCCAAAAATCATGCTTTCAGCTTGGATAATGTGAGCTACATCACCCATAAAGAAAATGGTATGTAATTTCTGGATGAGTATTGTCCTAACCCAAGCGGTGTCTATATTCTTAAGACGCTACTGTCTTGCTTTTGCTCTAGGTCAACACAGTCCTACAAATTCCGACGCAACAACCGCTGTCGTGGGCACTCTACAACGCAACAATAATAACAACACGAAGAACAATAACAATCTGAACATTAATAATCGACAAAACACCCTCAATCGAAACCTTGAGATGAATCGTAACAACTACCTGAATCCGTTAGGTGCAGTAAGCAATGGAAGTGTACCGGGGACGCTAACACTAGGACGAATAAAATCAGAGAGAAACAACTACATCAATGGGTAACGCCATATTCGTAAATTTTTTAAATATTTCAAGTACTACTATACATCATTCATTTTAGCTACGGAGATACTCTGAATCGAAACAATCTTTCGATGGCCCAAAACAACACATTTAATACTTTAGGCAGGAACCACAGAAACATTAACAATGCCAATAGTAACAACATCAACAACATCAACCACCACCATCACATGCACCACAATGGCACAGTAAACGGTGCCGAGAATGTGTCCAACACGTTAGGAAGGAACAATCGCTACACCGATGTGCCAATAAGCAACCCACTATTCCACATACGGTAAGCAACGCCACTGAGCACACGAGTCAAGTCTACCTCTACATCAGTTAATTGAACATTTTTACAGCCAAAATGGAGATTTTCAATCTCAAACACAGCTCAACCATACAAGCCCTACCAACGAGAATGTAACATTCGGTAAAAGAGACTACAATCAGTTATCGTTCTCGTATCTCAACGATTTGGATCGATCAGATGCCGAAACAACTACTGAACTTTAGAAACGTATTTTGATGCAAAAGTGCAAAGTAAAGCTACCATTACAATCTATGTCATTATGATAAATATTTGTCGAGTCTGTATTATATCCTTGGCGATATCTAATCAGTAATCAATGTACTAAATGTCTCGAAACTTGGCAAATATTTTTCATTAGGACAAAGCGTGTACTACGGACATAAGAAATAGATAACTGTCAAAGTTCAAATGTGCCGATAGTCGAGATTAAGACGAAGCATGTGTGTAGAACGCCAACTGCCTTTTAGTTTGAAGATAAACATAGTTTTTAAGTTTTATTCGTTGTTTATTGTTGAGTAGTAATCTCTTTCTTTAGATAGTTTCTATGCAAATTTATTCTCTCTTTCGTTATTTCGCATAATTTAAATAGACGAGGCATTTTCTTTATAATTATTCTCAATTCTATAACCGCATCAAGTATGCATTATTCTATCCCACTTGTTTTTAATATGTATGTACCGAAAATCGCATTGTATATATTTATATTTTATTTTCGATAATCAAAACAACAAAGAAGTCTGCTTTTATGTAAAAAGTTAGTCTCTTAAACTTGAAAAGTTTAATATCTGTCAATCAATGTCGGTACATACTCCATCTACCATCGTGTACATATTGAGTCATTCGTGTAACTATTAAGTTAAATTCGTGAAATAAACGAAAAGGCAGGGTTACTGTTCATAGGTCTTAGCTCATCCTAAAACTATTCTAAATTGATGGATTGAAGCTCAATTAGTTCTTTTCTATATTTCCCTGCAACAAGTGGGAGATTCTAGAGCGGAAATAGTTGTTCTCCACCCGTCTGTTTACGAATACGACCAATACAGGAGCGTGTTACTTAATCAAGGAACAGGAAACCCATTTATTTTTACTCAGATTAGTAACGAAAAAAAAAACAATGAAATGGCTTTAGTGTCATGTGGAGGCGAATAATTTTCCACGAACTGAAACTGTGTTTAATAGATCAATTTTAATTTACTGAGTTCTACTCGCGGTTTTTGTATTGATGAGATGAATGATTGTTGATTTTACAATGAGAATGGAATGCCTGTAAAATATTTTAGAAAATAAATTTTACTCATATTGTATAAAAAACTGGAACGTTATTTTTGTCAAATATACCGAAATGAATGGGAATAAGCATTGAGAAAATACAAAAAGAATAAACTCCGATGACACAAATAAAGAACAAAAGCCCATGTAACTTTCATTCTACTTGCAACTCGCGAACAGCAAATATAGGGTAAGGTGGGGCAAAATGGGTCAGGGTCGTTTTTGAGCATCGTGCATCGTGGGTCGTTTTTTAGCATTGAGCACATTTTAATGTGGAGATTATGACTTTGTAGGAGGGATAACTTGGTTCTACTTTAATGTCACTTGATTTGATGATAAAATTTATTTTTGGCAGAGTATGGCAAGGTAAAATATTTTTCAACATTGTTTCTTATGCGAAACACAGTTTCTATAAAACGTGTAATCTCGTAGGGCAATGTAAAATTGAAACATTTTAGTATTACAGTGAAAGTATCATAAGTAAAGCAGGTGCTAACCGCGTTCAAATAAATAAATTTGATCGAAAATTAGACATCCTAACATGAACTTGCAAATGGGGCAAGATGGGTCAGCACATACTGAACAGCATAGTTCCTATTCAGAACATAATTTCCATTGCTGCTTTAATCGTTTTAAGATTACTTTTGAACACAATGGTGTTAATTACATTTGATTAACGGCAAATAAATAAATAAATTTGTTTATTGAAAATGTATATTTATGCCTTTCTTGTACAACAAAGTTGTATAGAAAGGCCATTATTTCAGTCCAAAATCGAACTTTTTATAGAAGTCTTCCAACTTCCTTTTCTCTTTTTCCCTTCTTTCTTGGATTTTTCTTCATTTTTTCTTTTTATTTCTTACATCCTTGTTCTTGGTCTCCATTTCTTTCTTCATCATTGTACTTCTCTTCCTTCTTTTTACTTTATTCTTCGGCCTTTCTTCTTAATTTCTTCTTTTTTCCTTATTCTTCCTCTTTTTCTCTTTCTTTCTTATTCTTTCCCTTCCATATTTTTTCTTCTTTATTCTGTTTTCTTTCTTCTGTCTTATATCTCACTATTCACTTCTCACTTCTGAACATCTCGTTTTCTACATCCCAATTATCATCTCTCACTTCTCATCTCTTGCTTCTTTTTCTCTCACTACTCACTTCGAATATTTTACTTCACAACTAACATATCTCACTTCTCACCATCAACTTGTCACTTCTCATTTCTCATTCTCACTACTCACTTCTCACTACTCAATACTCACTTCAAACATCTCGTTTATAACTTCTCACTACTCTGTAGTTCTGTATTTTCTCACTTCTCAATTCTCACTTTTCTCTATTCAACCAAACGGCGTTCGACCAAATGACCCTTTCGTCCAAATAGCATTCTGGCAAATTACCCTAAATCATATTTCTACATGTTATGAAAAGTTTTTGATATTTTGGAAAAAAAAATAATTTGCCCTCTATCTCGATACCTCCCTAACTCGATGGTCCCTTCAATATCGAGTAAGGAGAGTTCACTTTAATTAAAATATTAATTCATAATTGAAAGGTGACCCATCTTGCCCCGCTGTTTGACCCATCTTACCCCGGAATTTTTTGATTGACAGAAAAATAGACTTCTACTTTAATGAGTCAAAAAGAAATAAAAATTTGATTTTTTTTATTATATCATAGATTTTGAGCTATTGTTATAGATCCACGTTAAAAAGTTGAATTGAAGTGTTTCTGATTTCAGACTTTCAGGACCCATCTTGCCCCATCCAACCCTAATACCAAAGAATAGCTCTGTTGGAGATCTTAGAAGACCTCATATGTCTGGATACAGACTTCAAGTAAACCAAGTAGTATCAATTTTGGGAAATATTGATTTTGAAAAAGGCGTGGCAGCTCACCCGGATTTACCCTACACTTACAGGACATCATTGAGGTGGTGCTATTTATTTATTCAGACTTATAGCCTATTCTGATTACGCCATTTTATGATAATAAATATAATGGTAAAGAGTAACTTTATGCCAATCCCCATACATCCAATTTTCTTTTTAATGCGACATTCTGAGTACGTGCCCGACCCACCGTAGTTGTCCGATTTACGCGAGTGAACGATGGATGATTTTCTCAGCTGATGCAACTCGTAATTAATTCGCCTCCTCCCGAGCAGGAGAAATTGGCTCAATAATACTTAATTCTGTTATTGATACTATACTCTGTTATTAACTAGCCCTGCATAAGAGGTAAAATACTAAAGGAATAATACCAAAAACTAATGTGTACAATACTTAAGCCATAACAAACTCAGTTATTAAATTGAATTTCAATACCAAATGCATAACCAATTATTATTCGGTATGCCTCAAGTATTCTGCATATAAGTTTTTGGTATTATTTTTTGGTATTTTACCTCTTATGCAAGGCTAAATCATACCAATTTCTGTTATCGAGGTCGTCGCTCCTGCTCGGGCTCCACGTCCGCCATCTGCGCCCCACCATAGATGGTACCAAAGATATTTAATTTTTTTAAATTTGCTACATTAATGTTCTTTCTTTTCTCCAACTCGTATGCGATCATAGGCAGCAGATTAAAAAAATACTAAAGATGAATGTTTTTATGTCTTTATTATTTCGAGCTCATCATGTAATTCATTCTTATGACAGCTTTACAAAGTTTTTATTTTAATTCATTCAAAATATTTCACCAAAGCTAGCATCTAGAATGATGTTATTTTAAATAAAAATTGAATGTGATGTCCTTGAAATATATATATGCTGCTGAGAAAATACCAACCTTCGTAGGAAATCCTGTGAAATAATCTGTTTTGGCATTCGCCACATAGGTTAGACGCTGAGATATCGACATTTCATCCAAAAAAATAGTTACAACTCTTTCATCTTGCAGTAACGTAGCGGCTTTGACTTTTAAGAGCTTGAAGATAACTTTTGAAAACCCTTCTTTTACTTTTAATCTTGAAAGCCACCTTTTAATGGTTCCAACAGACGGAAGCGAAAAATATTTCCGTATTTGTCGATATGCTTTACCGGAACAATAATGTAAAATGATTGCCATGTTTTTTATCTTGTCGGAAAATCTTGATCCGCGTAACTTTCTTCTTCTATTTTTTTCGAGCTCTAATATAACTGGATCAACTAATTGCGACGAACATGTTACCAATTGTTTTTTTAACGTTTTAACTTCTTCTTTTAAAGTACGAACTTTCTTCTTTAATTTAGATGCTTCCTTTTGTTTAGTTTTCAGTTTGTTCTTCAATTGAACGTTTTCTTTTCCCTTAAGAATCAGCTGGTCCATCATTTTAGTTATATTATCTACTTTACAACAATAATCACTATCTGTTTCAAATGAGTTGTTTTGGCACTGAGTGTTCGTCAATGGAACATTGACATCCTGAGATGCTCCTATTTCAACACAGTATCCAACATCCTCGGATTGTAGATTTGGATCAGTACGAAGTAGATCTTCATCAAGATCCATTGAGATGTCTAAAACAGCATCTTCCTCACATGGCATTAATGATGGACGTGCAAATGAATGGAGACTAGAACAGTCAAGATTATTAGCTCAAGTGCCAATTGTAAATACTTTTATAATTGAGATCATAATGAAAACGAAATAATAAAAAAAAAATCAAAGTATCTCCTAAAACACGACTAATTAACTATTTTAGATCTATTTAACTATTTGAGCTATTTTATTTATTGTGTGCGAAATTAATTTTTAAGTGAATTAGATACCACTGAATGTTTTTGGGAAGCAGCGCTCAGCAAAGGTACACAAATCGAAATAATTTCATCGAAATTTAAGAAATAGATACATCATGTATATCTATTTTTGAATTATGCATAAGAAATTCGCGACTTAAAAACACCGTTTGAAATATAAACTTTCCAGATACAACTAATGTGCTACACATGTGTATACAAACCCTTGAGATTTATTTTGAAGATTGACAAAATCCGACTTACGGAAATGCTTGGAACAGATAACACTATGCTTCGACAAACATGAGTTGTTACAGAACTCAACCCATCCTTGGACAGTTCTGAAAAATGAGTTAACATATTGTAATATTTGATATGAAATATACATAGAATTTTAAAATGCATTGAACTCCTTCTTCGACCATTAGATACGCCAGAAACAAAAAAATTGAATGAGCAAAAACGTTCTTAGGCAGATATTACCTATATGAATCTTTTCTAATGCACGCCTGTGAGTATTGTACCCATGTTAGAATACATATAACTCAAGGTTATAAAATCCTTGTATTAATGGATTCATCGAAGTGTCCAACAGCTTTAATGGATACGTTCTTACCTATTTCCGGAGAATATTTTGAAGAATGATAATGAGGACACGCCGTCCTTCATGTTAACACAGCCATTCACAGCACAATAGATTCGACCAAGGATTCGACCCATACTGATTTTTAGTAAATTTATTTTTATCGGTTAACAGAGAACCGAACCAGACGTTTAGCTTTTGTATACGTATATTTTTGTTTATAACAACGATAGCACACGATAGCAACGACTTTCACAACGAATTACGATTACTAAGATAAAATAGTTCGACCGCCACTCGTAAAAGCGCTGAAATCGCTATTCGCCTGTTTTTCGCGAGAGTGGGCTATATTGTTAATATATAATATTTGATGGTACATAGCAATTTCCTTTCGAAGGCTCCAAGTGCGCGTCGGTTCTTTACGAGCATCGTCCAAGTCTCGTGTCCGTAGAGGACTACTGGTCAATAGAGCGTTTGCGGAATGTAAAGTATGTACGGTTTCCAGCCACGATATGTTTTCGAATTTCTCTGCTGGTATCTTTTCCGCCAGTCATTAGTAAGCCCTGATTTGTGAGTTAGTACACAAATTCATCAACCACCTCGATTTCGTCACCACCGATACAAACTTGTGGTGAGTGGCTCACGTTGTCTTCTCTTGAACCTCTCCCTATCATGTGCTTCGCCTTCGACGTGTTGATGACTGGTCCAAACCGGTTAGCATTGCCGCCGGCGAAACCATTTTTTTGTTGAGGCGTGGAACCACTGCGTCCATTAAGTTGAACTTTTGTGGTATGCCTCCGATTACTATTAACCTGAGACGAGACCTGCAAAGACGCTGCTTCTTTTCTCTTGTTTTGACACTTGTTCTTCTTTTCATCACAGTTGACCATCGAGTTTCAACTGTTTACTTGACTGTTTCACCTAAGCCCCAGGTAAACACAATAAGCAATAAGTAAACACAATAACACAATGAGCACAATAAAAGTGTATCCAATTCACGAAATAGTTAATTCATTTTCATAAGGATTTTTATACCGGGAACAAAACACAGGTTTATTACTGATTATTAACAAGCTAAACGGAAGGTTTGGAATACAGTATCCCCCGCTTATCCGGACCTCGCTAATCCGACGACTCGTTAGTCCGGATCCCGCTAATTCGGAATTTTCCGGATTAAAAAGTATCAACACTCATTTAAACACATTATGCTGTCAGTTTTCGAATTTGTGTTGTGATTTTGTTTTGGTTCATTTGTATGGATTTGACAGTCGGATTAACGAGAGAAACCTCGATAGTCCGGCCATACATTTGTCGGATCAGCGGGGGTATACTGTACTTGTTAAAGTAAAAAAGTCTTGGTAAAACAAAAATGATGTGGAATATTTTATTTGGGATACCAATACTTTCACTCAAAAAGCTGCTGGTTGCACCTGACAGTTCGTGACAGCAGTTGACTGGCAGCAGCTGAAGTTACATTTTTTCCTCTTTGCAGGTCTCGTCTCAGCTATTAACTATTCGCATCTAGTAGGTTGATCACCATTTATCAAGTAAACAACATAAGACGCGTCTTTTCCCAGTCCGGCAAAATTGCATCAATAAAACTACCTTTCCAGGATTTGCAGTCCAAATTGCTCCTCGTTGCATGAATTCACTATTTAGAAATTTAGATCTACACTTGTACAATGCATCACAACTGCAAAGCAGATGTTCCGAGGTTTCACATTCCATGTTACGAAACGACAAGTATCATTCTGAACCTCAGGCGCTACCATGCCGCCATTGTTCCCGTTTATGTCCTTACACATATCAGGCTGTGGCCCTTCCGTGAACCACAGCTTGCACACCATTGGATTAATTGGCTGCCACCCGTATCTTTCCCAGCACTACGAAGCCGGTTCCCAGCTCTTTGGTGGTGTCACAGCTTTGGTGGAGGGTAGCCGCTCGATGCCCGCTTTTCCTCATTTTCTGTTCTGTCCAGCAAATGTCCTGCAGTGCCTCGACGTCGAAGTTACGAGGTTGTAGTTCATCGTAGATTATCCTGTCGCAACCTGCAAAATCTAGCAACTTGCAGTTCAAAGCTTCCAATCGTGATCTGTTATTCTTCGCCTAGGTCGTTGCGATTGTATCGAGTTGGGTTATCTCTTATGTCGTTCGTAATGATTGGATTCACAAGCGGCTTATTGAGTCTGCGCAAACCTTATGTCTCCTCGGAAGTCCGTCGTGCCAGGTTTGTCCCACCCGATACTAGGGCATAGGATTGAGCGCTTTGAGCGGCACACGGTCGCTTTGGCGGATCCTGCCTGCAGAATGTATCCGATACATGCAGCTTTTTATAGGAGTGCAACAGAGCTCACTGTCGAACCCTTTCACATTCTAGGCAGGTACCATAACTCGTAGTTGGTCCAAGGAGGGATCGTCAAGCCCTTGGACATAGTCCCTGCTGTTTGCAAGAGGGGTTCTGTATATTTTTGATTTTAGAGTACAACGTGTCATGCGGCAGCACATTTCTCGTGTTTTTTCAAGAACACCTCATTGGGCACTTTCGGCCACTCGCATAGTTTCCCGGGGCAACCTGTAGGAGGGGACATTTCCGTTTGCGGCAAAGCGTATCATGCGACAACTTTAACTTGATGGTTTCTTACGAATAATTATCTATTGATCCTATAAAGGACAATTGACCTTAGGGGAAGGTGGGTAGACTTGATCCCCGGGGAGACTTGATCACCCTTTGTTTTATCGAGAACTAAAGTAGTTCTGTTCTAGCGTATTTTTTAGTACAGATCCTCTAGACAAATGACCTTTATGTGGTGAGTTATTTTTTGGATTGACAAACTTATTTATCCTGTAGGGCGGTTTGTATGTTTTGACCTTCCAAAAGATTGTTTTATTGGTCACGCAAAATTTGAACAACTTTTTATAACAATGACCAGATGTTTTCATTTTTTCACAGTATAAAGCCATAAATATGCTTAATGACCTGTACTGATGAAAATGGTGAAAATGTCAACATTCCATCAAAGTTTTAGGATATTTGGTTTCGAAGTTATTGCCTCAATATGAACTTGATCCCCCGTTAGTCACCCATACAAAAATTTGGCGAAAAAATTCATTAAAATATAAATCTGTTCTCAGTCTTCTATTTGTTTGTACATTTGACAGATTTGATGAAGGATTGGCAGGAAAAATTATTATGGTAGATATGGTAGATATGGTAGAAAGGGGATCAAGTCTCCCCAAATTTTAAAATTGCATGTGCTGTCGAATTCAATAACAAAAATCGTTCATGTATACGCACAGCAATTCGAAAATCACGCGTATTTTGAAGGAAAAATATTTAAAAAATCTGAGGGCACCTTTCTAATTTTATCAAAGCAAGTTATTGTAGAGGGATCAATTTCCCCCAAATATTTTAAAAGTCGACTTTTGACAGCACTCCAAAAAATCGATTGTGAATAACAACTTTAATTCAAGGACTGTCATACATCAGTAAAGATAAATACTATATTTCTTAGAGAGTCTGTGGGGAAATCGCGTATGTTTATTTATTTTTGGCTGTGATACATCGAAAATCAGAAAAGGGGATCAAGTCTACCCAGTCTCCCCTACTGGCCACTCCCAGAATATTATGGATTGCCTTGAGGGAACATGTATAAGGGCCTGAGCAATGGCGTAGGATTGCCTATCTGGAGAAGGAGAGTTCGATTTTCGGTCCAACCTGATATGACCGTGAAAGGCTTTGAAAGGAAACGAAACCGAAGCGGACAAGAAATCTATCAAGAAGGAAAACTATATGTACCGGAGTTGAATCACTTGGTATTTCGGAGCTGGTCTTCAAATTACGTCCAACACGTTTGATGTCTGGATAACGAAAGAGGCCGACAAACGCCGAGCTGTTTATTCAACGATATTTGACATATCGAGTGCTATAACTTTATAGCACATACACGTTTAATAATGAAATACCCAAATTGGGATACATATTAATCCTCCCCCTTTTGGGAGTTATTCGATCATATTTCACACTTTAAGTTATAGTTTACAAAATATTAACAATTAAGAACAAATCCAATTTGATTCAAAATATTGAAATTCACTTTGCAATTACTTCTTCGAGTTCTCTTCGAACGTCTCGGCAGGCCATCGAGCGCCAAATTTGCATCGGACTTCCGTTTTCGATTCGGCTCAACCACTTGAGATTCGATACCGCGCAACTCGCACTCCGGAAAACCCCGGAAAGGCTCCTCGCCCGGCTCTTCTCCGTGGATGGTTTCTTGCAGAGGTGGTGGTGATGGACCAGGGTTATCGACAGTTCGATCGACATGCACCACCATCCTTCGTCGCATCCGACTGCCCGCATCGTCGATGATCTTAACTTGACTTCGGTGCGCCGTGGTCGTAAGTCCGTTTCCAATTGTAATCTGTAGGATATTTTTACAAACTCGTTTTAGAAAATATGCCTTTAGCCATTTAGCCTGATGGTGAGGGTTGCTGTTCTTGTACCATAATGCGTCACCCGCCATCAGACTATCAAAAGGATCTTTAGTAGGTTCTTTACTAATATCGTTATTAGATCCAGTGGTTGTATCATCATTACGCTTATAATTAGTTAATGGTACTTTTTCATTAGTGTGTCGCTTAGGATTAATCAAATCGATTAACAATTTAGGGGTATAGCTTAAAACTTTTTCGGAAGGAAAAAAACCATCCATCGTCATATTATTTCTAAAATTGATTAAAAACAGGCTAATCAGATCCTCCAATTCTACGCTCAAATATTCTGGGTCAAGTAGGAACTTTTTTAATACATCTTTTACTGTACGTACTAGTCTCTCCGCCTGGCCATTACTAGCAGGATTGTATGGAGGACTGTTCAGGACCCGTATTCCTTGCCTCTCAAGAAAGTTTTTAAAATCATTCGAATTAAATGGAGGACCATTATCGGGCACTAAGGTATCTGGAAACCCAAATCTAGCAAAATATGCTAGCAATACTTTTATAACTTGTTTACACGTTGTTCCATTTTTAATCCACTCAACTTCCACCCATTTTGAAAAGCTATCAACGATCAATAAGAAAACGTGATGCTTGAAGTAGAAAAAATCTATGTGTACTCTACCAAAAGGTCTTGTGGAAGGAATCCATTTTGTGTCTATCTTCTGTTTTGGATGCACTGCCATTCCAGCGCAAGCATCACATGCACTAACAAACTTTTCTATATCAGCATTAACTCCGTACCAGTACACCGAGCGTCTTGCCAGCTGCTTCATTTTTACGACTCCACCGTGGTTGGCATGCAGCAATTTCAAAACTTCATTTTGCAATTGCTTTGGTATTATTACTCTATCTTGATACAGTAAACAATCGTCTACCACTTCCAATTCATGCTGATTAGCAAAAATATTCATGAATCGTTTTTCAATCCGTTTGGGCCAACCATGGCGCAAGAAACTCATTATTTCTTGTAGAAAAGCATCCGTTTTTGTATGCTTGGAAATAACAGTAAAATCAATTGGACATACTTTGCTAAAGTTAATGCTTTTGATGCAATCCAAATCAAGCTCTTTTGGGACCGACTGCTCCAATGGGAATCGCGAACAAAAATCAGCATTACCCATTTTTGCAGACGGCCTGTACTGGATATCGAAATCATATATCGACAACTCAAATATATAACGTTGAAGTCTTGTCACAAGTATCGCATGTTTTCCTTCTTTTCCGAATATTCCAACTAGCGGTTTATGATCAGTAAATACCGTAAACTTTTGGCCATACAAATACTTATGAAATTTTTTTATTGTGCATACTAGTGCCAGCGCTTCTAAATAAAGGATCGGATATTTCTTCTGAGCAGAGTTCAACGAAAACGATGTAAAACAAATGGGTTTATCTACCCCTCCAAAAGAATGCGCAATAACTCCGCCAAGACCATAGCCAGAAGCATCAGAGACTACAACGATTGGTTTTCTGGGATCATAAAATTTGAGAAAATTAGTTTCAAGAAGTAAGTTCTTTGAGTTTTTAAAAGCCTTGTCGCAATCATCATTCCATGCAAATTTAGCCTCCTTCTTCAAAAAGTTATACAAGCAATATAACTTGGAAGACAAACCAGGAATTAATCTGTTATAATAGTTAACTAAACCCAAAAATGACTTCAACTCAGTCACATTTTTAGGCGTTTTAGCATTTTTAATTGTGTCTATCTTACTAGCACACGGCGACAAACCTTTTTCGCTAATAATATGTCCCAAATATTCTAACATGTTCACAAAAAAATTGCATTTGTCCCAATTAACCTTTATATTTGCTTTGGACAATCTATCCAAAACAATAAAAAGCTTCCGTTTGCAGTCTTCTATGTCAACTCCAGCTATGAGAACATCATCCAAATAGACGTAAACTTTCTCAATTCCCTGCAACACCTGTTCCATTATCTGTTGGAAAATAGCTGCACTAGAGGAAGCCCCCTGTGGCAGCCTATTGTAAGTAAAAAGACCTTTTATAGTGTTAATTACCATGAATTTCCTAGAACGCTTTGTTAATGACAACTGAGTGTATGCTCCCTCTAAATCTAGAGCACAGAAAACAGTACACCCTGCCAAACCAGCAAAAAGATCTTGAGCAACAGGTAACGGGTAAGTATTAGGGATAATGAGTTTGTTTATTGACACTTTGCAGTCAATTACTAAACGAATGTCGTCATTCTTTTTCCTAACAACTATAACAGGAGATGCCCATTCACTTGTTTGAATCGGAGTTATAACATTCTGTTTTTCTAACCTGTCCAAATATTCTAAAACTTTATCCCTTAATCTGTGAGGAACGTCATTAGCTTTCCAAAAAATAGGTGTTTCAGTTTTTAAAACCAATTCGGCTTCAGAACCTTTAATGAGAGTCGAAAAGTCCTTAATGAAAACATCAGAAAATATAGTTCCAACATAATTCATCACGTCGTTGCTATTGTTGACAATTAATTTGTTTATCGTAACTTGTTTACCAAAATAATTTCACCAGCCGGGAAAGAAAACATTCAACGAGGTTCTTCCTAATAAAGGAATAAAAGCATGATCACAATCTAAAACCCAAAGTTTAAATTTTGCCTTTTTATTCCAAAAAATTAACCGAAACAATAACTTCACCAGCAATTTTCAATTTGGAACCGTTTGCCACAAATAAAATTTTTGAAATTTTTCTTAAGGGGTATATCGAAATTAGCCAAAAATAGCTTCTTCCCAATCACGGAAACAGCGGAGCCACTATCAATCTCCATCTGCACAGTGATACCTTGAATAGTTAGTTCTAGTGAACATGGATGACTTATATTATTAATGGACGAAACATGCATGCACTGTAATTCACCTTTATCTGAATCATCACTTTTGTCGTCCCATGACATACGATTCATCATACTGGACAATTTATAATCCGTGCTTGTACCGGGCTCCTCCATGTTGACGTGATTGACTGGGTCTCTCTTATATTGTTTCAGTTTGAAACATTTCCTTTTGACGTGTCCACGCACTCCACAATAATGGCACACTCTTTGATCGATGACAATCCGCTTATCATTCTTGGACTCCGCCGGTCGAATATCAGCATCCTGGTATCTTTCCGTTGCTCCTGGAACCGCCCCCTGTCTAGACTGCCTGGATTGCGAAGAATGGTTTCTACGATCATCGTACCTGTGGGATGTGGCGCTGCGCTGAATACCTCTTGCAGGAGAAACGGACGGGGGATTGAAACCTAACCGACTTTTGACTGGTCCACGACCCTGAGCTAGATCCTTAATACGCTGCAAGAGTGCTCCTCGCCCTCCAACTATAGAGGCAATTTGTCCTGTAGAACTGTCCTGTGTCAAAACCCTCGCATTGGAAGTAGCCATTTCCCATGTTGTCACAATCCTCTCGACCTGAGTCAGATTCAACTTCTCACTATCCTCTGACAATAGCTTCTGCCTTAAATTGTCATCCGACAAGCCTATCAAAATTCGATCCAGTATGCGGTCCTGCTTGTCATCTTTGAAATTGCAATACTCCGCCTGAAGTTTTAGCGAGAACAGGAAGTCACTAGCTGTTTCACCAGGTTGCTGTACCCGGGACCCGAATTTGAAACGCTGGATCAAAGCAGAATCCGTTTTGTCCAGCTTTTGCTTCAACTTCGCGATCAATTCGTCAAAGGGTGCAGCATCCAGCAACTGTTCATTCAGGTACAAGCTCTGAGCTACTTCGAAAAGAAAATCGCCTCCTAAGAGAAACATTTGATCCTTCCTGTCTGCTTCCGCTACTTTGTTAACGCGAAAATGGTATCCTAGGCGCGTAAACCAGGAAGCAAATGATTGTCCTTTGCGGTACGGATCAATATTCGGAGCTACGTAAGACATCGTTTCTATAATTTGTTTAAATTAATTAAAAAAAAAAATCAGTTGAGGCAAGTATTTAAACCAAAATAAAAATCGAAATAAATTGCAAAATATCAACGCAAAAATGGCTTGCTCCAAAAAATTGATCTAAATTCTCCAATTTGTTGTACACACTTTTCACAAAATAGATTGAAAGTCAATTACATCCATGTTACTTCACCAAAAAAGCGATAAAAAAATTACAAAAAAGAAAAATAAAAATCGTCAAAAAACTATTCAAATTTACACAAGGCACATCCGCCAATTATGCGGTAAACGATCTTTTGTTCAGTATTAACACATAATGTACCTTTTCATGAACCAAACAATTCACACAATACAATATCATAAAGCACTTTTGAAATAATGATCAATCAATGAAAGAAAAAAAATAATGACTTACCGATTATGAATGAACTTGTTACCGAAGCGTGGCAACGCTACCAGACCCTTCGACGGATACACACTCCAAAAAGAGGAAGGAAAAATCGTCTGGTCCTCCGGCTGCTCGTCGCCGATATTGTTGTCGCAATCGTAACGGCCAGTCAGCAACAGTCCACCGCCACACGGAGCAGTTCCACACGGAACGAATTATTCAGCTGCTCTCGAATAGGAACGTAATCGCCTACCGCGATCGGATTGCTAAAACCGTCAGCGCAACGGATACGGAACGGTCAAACAGCTGCCAAAACGGGCTTCTAAACCTCCGTAAATAGAAGAAAAAAAAACTCGTTCAATATAATTTGAAGAAAAAAAAACACTTCCTTCCTACGCTGGTGAAAACAAAATGGCGTTACGGTACAGTGAATAAAACACACCGTCTTAGCCGCTTGAGCTCGTTAGCAAAGATCACCGGTTAATTAAAATGAAAATTCACTTTTGGTAATATTTTTCACTTTTTTTTTGTGTGATTTACTTTTTCGATGGATGAGATAAAACAATCACTGCCACAAAATGGCGTGCTTGTGCATTCCTTTTCTAACCTTCTCTTACCGATGCCGATTCGCCGGACAGTCGCCGTCGGGGAAACGATCCCGTTCAGCACCGACCTTTAGTTACTGTTGCCGTACAGAATGGCGCCTCCACCCGAGGCAAATTTTCCTTTTCTTTTTGCTTGTTCGTATGGCAAAGAATCGCGCCTCCGCCCGAGGCAAATGTTATCCGGGAATTTCACACCGACAAAACTCACTTTTCACACGCGAATTCTTCTGCTAATCCCATCCTCGTCGCCAAATGATATGACCGTGAAAGGCTTTGAAAGGAAACGAAACCGAAGCGGACAAGAAATCTATCAAGAAGGAAAACTATATGTACCGGAGTTGAATCACTTGGTATTTCGGAGCTGGTCTTCAAATTACGTCCAACACGTTTGATGTCTGGATAACGAAAGAGGCCGACAAACGCCGAGCTGTTTATTCGACGATATTTGACATATCGAGTGCTATAACTTTATAGCACATACACGTTTAATAATGAAATACCCAAATTGGGATACATATTACGGCCTAGAATGTTTTCGGGTGGGAAACACTCCCGGCTCCTGGTCATAGTGCATCATTGTACCTTCTATACAAAACAGATACTCAAGGAATTGGCGGATAAGCTTTTAAAACTGTGGAAATGCGAATAGAACACTAAGTTAAAAGGCAGGCCAAGTTCCAGTTGAAATGTAGAGCCATTGAAGAAGACGATCAATTAGAAAGAAATCAAAACTATTTGATGAGCGTAAAGGGCATCTAAGGAAGGAGAGATGTGGCTTGTAGCCGTGTGTTGTGGCGTCAAATTGTTGATTCAGTGTTGTATGTTAAGATGTAAACTAAATAAATTGATTGAATCATTTAATTCCACTACTTTATTGTACTTTTGACAGATACGCCTTTCGACCTCAACAGTAAGGCCGTCTCCAGTGTCTCGTACTTGACTTGACTTAACGAGACAATAAAGGTACAAAGGTACAATAAAGTAGTGGAATTAAATGGAATACATAGTACAAACTTGAATGGAAAGTAAATACATTCCACCAAAAGCTTAAAATAATTTTCGTTTCTAAATGAATCAATTACAAAGAGCCATCGCAAGATACGTTTTGGTCTATAAGAAAATGCTTTCACCTACAGGCGCTCCTGAGGCTTCGAGTGCGGGCAATAAGGTATATCGTCTTCTACTGCCTCCTCGGAAGATTGTTCGTGAGGATTTTCAATTAAAGAATGGCCGCAAGAGGCGTTCTGGTCTACAATCCCCCTCAATGTTCCCTCCTGAAGGTTCTCCCGGGGCACCCCGTGAGTTCCTGGTAGTAACCAATAAGCTCTGTCGTGCTTTACAGATCCATTAGTATTCGTAGAAAAAATCCTGAAGGAAGAGCTGTCGCATGACCCGTTTTGGTTTGCAAACGTTCTCCCCAAGTAACCAAAAGTTCCTTTAAGAGTTCGTTTTTCGCTTAAGCAGCTCAGTGAAGCTGAGTAACGTACTCTTAAAGGAACTTTTGTTATGTTTTGATGATAAGGACGCATTCTACGCGCAGCTGGAACGTGAGTACGACAGCTTCCTAAGCCCGACGTCAAAATCATCATAGGAAATTTGAACGCTAGGTTGGCCAAGAGGAGGAGGAGTTTAGACCGATTGTTGGGCGGTTCAGCGCTCACCGGCTGACGAACGAAAACGGCCTACGAATAATTGATTTCGCCGCCTCCAAGAATATGGCCATTATCTGCGCCTACTTCCAACATAGCCCCATCTACAAGAAAGTACAATCGAGCGATCATCATCCTTTATGCCGCCTACAAAGTGATATCCCAGATCATCTTCCGACGTCTGTCACCATTAGTGAATGAGTTTGTGGGAAGTTATCAAGCCGGATTCTTTGACGGCCACTCAACAACGGACCAGATCTTCACTGCATGGCAAATCCTTAAAAAATGCCGTGAGTACCAGGCCCCAACGCACCATCTGTTCATTGATTTCAAGGCGGCATACGACAGTATAGACCGCGTAGAGCTATGGAAAATTATGGACGAGAACAGCTTCCCTGGGAAGCTACCAGATTGATCAAAGCAACGGTGGATGGTGTGCAAAACTGTGTGAAGATTTCGGACGAACACTCCAGTTCGTTCGAATCGCGCCGGGGACTAAGACAAGGTGATGGATTTTCGTGCCTGTTGTTCAACATTGCGCTAGAAGATGTCATGCGGAGAGCCGGGTGTAACAGCCGGGGTACGATTTTCAACAGATTCATTCAATTTATTTGATTCGCGGATGACATGGACATTGTCGGCCGAACATTAGCAAAGGTGGCAGAACTGTACACCCGCCTGAAACGTGAAGCAACAAAAGTAGGACTGGTGGTTAATGCATCAAACACATAGTACATCCAAAGGGCTCCAGAAAAAAACTGCGGTCAAAAAAGATTCACCGCCAAGGATGTTACCGATCATTTAGTAATTTGCGTTGGATCATTTAGTAGTTTGTCAATAACCCAATACAAAAGCTGAATTTCAAAATGTGTTGTATGGTGGAGTTCTAGAACGAAGATGTTTCTACAACTCTGCCTAATGGTTCGTTGTTCAAATTCCATTAGCAACGGAGTTATAGCTATAGTTTCAGTAACATAGACTAAATGATAACAAAATTCCAATCATTTAGTTTAAGTTACTGTAACTAGCGCTGTAACTCCGTTAGTTGAATTCTAACAACGAACCATTAGGCAGAGTTGTAAAAAAAACCTTTGCACTAGAACTCCACCATACAACACATTTTGAAATTCAGCTTCTGGAATGAGCTATTGGAAAACTACTAAATGATCGAATGCAAATTATTAAGTGATCGATAACATCCTTGTTCACCGCACCAAATGTGTCATAAGACCGGTAGTCCTCTACGGACATGAAACATGGACAATGCTTGAGGAGGACTTGCAAGCACTTGTAGTATTCGAGAGACGGGTGCTTAGAACCCGAAACCCGGAAATGTCCATACCTACAGGATCCGCCAGGCACTCTCCCGAGCAGCACATGTCAGGAAAAAATGGTTGGAGCAACTTTATAGTGAGTAAATCTGGTCGTAATCCGTGCTGCTAGGGCTGTGATATTCTGGAAGTGGCAAATGATTTCTTTTACACTTTACAGACTTATTAGAAGTTTATGTGTGAAAAAAACTTGAAGAATGAGCGGGGGGAAATGCTTATCTAATCTTCCGGTCAATGTCATCATATAGTGCATATACTCTTGTATATATACGATTGTGATGCATCACCAGTGCTACGATGTGCACGTATTACCTGGCAATCTAACTGCATTGATTTTCTGCCATTTCAGAATTCCCAATAAGATTCCGTTGAGATATCACAAATGATGGTAATTGTTTATGGTAAGGGAAAGAAAAGTGCAGTGGGTATCGGCCAAGTTCCCCCTGGCGGTGCTAAAATGATAAGCGGGAACAATGCCTAATTTCATTCAAATCTTTTAGTATCATTAGTGATTAGCACACGTTATTATTTTATGGGGGGGGGGGGCAAGCATGGAACATATTTTTCAACGCGGGTGTCAGGCGGCTGACCCATGCTCGACCAAAATAGTAAAATTTAGCTAGAATATTTTAATTTTGTTTGATTGTTTGCTATTGAATTTTATATCAGAAATCGCAAAAATACTTGAAATAAAACTTTGTAAAATGTTTAGTATAATTATCTTTAAAAGGCATGGTTTGATTTTTGTATTCGATGAACCTAGAAGAATCGTTTTGCTCACTGAGCAGAAAGTACAAATTTGGTAAATTTAGATTTGTTCAACGGATATTTGTTGATAGATTGAGGTTAAGAAATCGTCTGTAAATTATTTAAAGAATAAACTGTAAATAAAATTGATATTAGCATACTCTTTCGACAGCCGGCTGGCAAGAGTTTAAATAAAAACAGGTAAACAACATAGTCTGTGGGTCGAATTGCCAGCTTGAGGCAAACCTCCATGACCTACCTTACCCTACCAAACCACCAACTCCGTAGAACTTATGAGGGCGTCGCCAAGTCGGGGGCCTCTCGTTAAGTAAGTTCTACATCAACATTTCCTTTCCTATCCCTAGTTACGGTAAAGATGGGCGTGGCCGGGAGTAGTAATCCTCATGCTTATGCCATTTTTATCTTAGATTGGAATCAAGGGTAACTCCCCACCTTGATTTCCGATAACAATCTGGATAAGGATTCCATAAGAAACATGAGTATCACTAGTGTCCAATCTACGAAGTATACCGTAACAACGCTAACGCTAACGCTAACGCTAAAAAAACTTGAAGAATGAGCATGTCGCATGATATGTTTTGGCCCAACTTCGGAAACATCCTGTGCTACAGGTTTCGGGACAATCCGTTAAAAATCCGTATGTGATCAATGAGGTCAATTGTCCTTTATACGGAAAATGATTCTATCAGAGAATGATTCGTGAGAAACCTTGAATGTAGAGCTATAGCATGACATGCCGGGACACTCTGTGAGGTTTCGAGAGTGATCAATGAGTTTGTCTGCACTTTACTGACTTATCAGAAGTTTATTTTTTGTAAAAAACCATTAAGAATTAGTTGTCGCATCGCATGACACATTTTGGTCTTAAACCAATATGCACACATACGCACACATACATGTATATAAATGGTCTATTAGTGGCTCAAAACATGCTCACATCTGCATATGCGACCATGTAATAATAGTGCCGTTCCTCTGCACGCCAGATTTCCTAATAGCGCCCTCGAGTGCAATGTTGAACAATAAATTCGAAAGTGCATCACCCTGCTCCAATCTGTCTAAGATCACAAACGAGGTTGACACTTCGTCTGCAATCCGAATAGTTGATTTTGAGCCATCCAGCATTGGACGTATCAGTCTAAACAGTTTCGCCGGAAAACCAAGTTCGGACATTATCTGCCACAGCTAATTTCTTTTCACTGAATCGTACGCTGCTATGAAATCAATGAACAGATGACGAGTCTGCAAGTTCTACTCCCGGAATTTATCGAGGATCATCCGCAGGCTAAACATCTGATCCGTCGTTGATCGGTGTAGGATTGTTGTTGCCACGTGTTTAGTGTTAGAAAGTGTAAACTGAGATGAACTGAGAATATTGTTGGAATTTTTCTGGTTTTGATGCAAGATTGATTTTCTAGAGCCTGGTAAGCTTTATCCATGACTGCATGAACAAGATCAGCTGTTGTTACGTGTTTAGTGTTAGAAAGTGTTAACTGAGATGAACTGAGAATATTGTTGGAATTTTTCTGGTTTTGATGCAAGATTGATTTTCTAGAGCCTGGTAAGCTCTATCATGATTGCGTGAACAAGATCAGCTGTTGCCATGTGTATAGTGTTAGAAAGTGTAAACTGAGATCAATTGAGAATATTGTAGGAATTTTTCTGGTTTTGATGCAAGATTGATTTTCTAGAGCCTGGTAAGCTTTATCTATGACTGCATGAACAATATCAGCTGTTGTCACGTGTAGTGTTAGAAAGTGTAAACTGAGATGAACTGAGAATATTGTTGGAATTTTTCTGGTTTTGATGCAAGATTGATTTTCTAGAGCCTGGTAAGCTTTATCCATGACTGCATGAACAAGATCAGCTGTTGTTACGTGTTTAGTGTTAGAAAGTGTTAACTGAGATGAACTGAGAAAATTGTTGGAATTTTTCTGGTTTTGATGCAAGATTGATTTTCTAGAGCCTGGTAAGCTTTATCCATGACTGCATGAACAAGATCAGCTGTTGCCACGTGTTTAGTGTTAGAAAGTGTAAACTGAGATGAACTGAGAATATTGCTGGAATTTTTCTGGTTTTGATGCAAGATTGATTTTCTAGAGCCTGGTAAGCTTTATCTATGACTGCATGAACAATATCAGCTGTTGTCACGTGTAGTGTTAGAAAGTGTAAACTGAGATGAACTGAGAATATTGTTGGAATTTTTCTGGTTTTGATGCAAGATTGATTTTCTAGAGCCTGGTAAGCTTTATCCATGACTGCATGAACAAGATCACCTGTTGCCACGTGTTTAGTGTTAGAAAGTGTAAACTGAGATGAACTGAGAAAATTGTTGGAATTTTTCTGGTTTTGATGCAAGATTGATTTTCTAGAGCCTGGTAAGCTTTATCCATGACTGCATGAACAAGATCAGCTGTTGCCACGTGTTTAGTGTTAGAAAGTGTAAACTGAGATGAACTGAGAATATTGTTGGAATTTTTCTGGTTTTGATGCAAGATTGATTTTCTAGAGCCTGGTAAGCTTTATCCATGACTGCATGAACAAGATCAGCTGTTGCCACGTGTATAGTGTTAGAAAGTGTAAACTGAGATGAACTGAGAAAATTGTTGGAATTTTTCTGGTTTTGATGCAAGATTGATTTTCTAGAGCCTGGTAAGCTTTATCCATGACTGCATGAACAAGATCAGCTGTTGCCACGTGTTTAGTGTTAGAAAGTGTAAACTGAGATGAACTGAGAATATTGTTGGAATTTTTCTGGGTTTGATGCAAGATTGATTTTTTAGAGCCTGGTAAGCTCTACTCATGACTGCATGAACAAGATCAGCTGTTGTTACGTGTTTAGTGTTTGAAAGTGTTAACTGAGATGAACTGAGAATATTGTTGGAATTTTTCTGGTTTTGATGCAAGATTGATTTTCTAGAGCCTGGTAAGCTTTATCCATGACTGCATGAACAAGATCAGCTGTTGTTACGTGTTTAGTGTTAGAAAGTGTTAACTGAGATGAACTGAGAATATTGTAGGAACTTTTCTGGTTTTGATGCAAGATTGATTTTCTAGAGTCTGGTAAGCTTTACCCATGACTGCATGAACAAGATCAGCTGTTGCCACGTGTATAGTGTTAGAAATAATGAACGTAATAAATGAACATAGAAAAACCCAGATTAGTCCACCTAGCGGTGATGGTGCCTTTCTCGTTTATTCGAGTGACTTTTTGTATGAAAAAAAAATTTTTGGCTATAACTTCTAAGCCCAAGGTCTAAGGTCTTTACGTATACTTTGTATACGAGAAGGCAAAAATAGAGATTTAATGGTGATACTGTTTATGTAATATTTTATTCTAATTATTTTTCATTTAGTTATCTTTTAGATTTTTGTTTAAGGTATATTACTCGATGCGTAACAAATAATATTGGAAATATTAAAAAACGCATTTCTTGGTAAGTATTCTCATAAATAGACACTTGAATTAACGATTCCTCTTTTCAGATTATAAATTGGATAATCATGCAGCACAGTCTTTCTCATTAAAAAAAAAATTTGTATGTAAATAAAGAGTAGGGGTAGAGAAGGATGTAGGATTGAGATGAATTAAATGAAAATTGAATATTTAATAAAATGTTGATGTGTTTAAAATTAAATAATAATTATACATACTCGCAATCTGACCAAACATTCGTAACAGTGTAATATTCATTAGGAACCTATACATAATTAGAGTGTATGTCAAAAATGACGTATTGAGTACCTTGACAAAGAACTCGTGAAAAATAACAAAGAAAGTGGAGAGAAAGAGAGAAACGATTTTGAACGAGAGGTCGCACCAGAAAAGCTTCAGTTTTTAGACGGACGTCAATGTAGACGAATATGTACAAAAAAAAAATGAAAAAAAAAATATAGAGCTATATAAGAAAAATTGAAAACTTGTGTTGTGTTATTTATTTGGGTATGGACTCCGACAATCGGCTCTCACGAAAATCTGCCTGGTATTCGCCGACGAATGACTCCTCAAGCGGTCTCAGTCTGTTAAACAGGATACGCGACAGAATTTTGTTCGCCGAATTCAGAAGGGCGACCCCTCTGTAATTGGCACACTCTAGTCTGTGCCTTCTTATAAATTGGGCATATGGGGCCATCCAACCAGCCGGCAGGCAGTTCTTCATCATCCCATATTTCTGGATAATTTGGTGGATCGATTGATGCAGCTGCTCACTTAAGTCAAATAAATATAAACCTGCAGGTTTGTGCTAAACAAAAAGAGAAGAGTTAAAAAACATCTTGTTTTTTGCTAATTCTGTACTACAGTAATATCTCGATTACCAGGGGGTAATACCTGGTGAATTTTGGGGTGATAAAATAGGAAATATGACAAAATCGGACAAAAATTATTTTCAATTTTTTAATATGAATCAGTTTATGCCTTGGGAAGGCAAAATATGTGAACGGAAGCCATAATTTGTTGTAGAAAAGGCCTAAAAAATTCTTGACCGGTACTCAGAAATGATTCATAATAAACCACAGGCAGTGAAAGTTATTTCATGAAAACCATGGTTGTTTACGGTATTATTTACAAAAATAAAAAGAACGACTAAAATTTTCAATTTTTTCTGGGGTTACAAAATCGGGTCGAAAACGTCATAAAATTCGGGGGGTGACAAAATCGGATCGATACTGTATAATATAATATGTCTTATTACGATTTTTTGTACTATTTACCGAATTTGATTCTTTTGCAGTTTTATAAAGGCAAATATTAACGAAAACATATTGTAGTCAAAATAATATGACGTAAATGAGGCCGATACAAATATTTAAAATCCATTTTGTCTCCCCCCCCCTCGAATTTTTTTTGCCAAAAAATGATATTTTGAGGGGGCAACAAAATAAAATTCGGATAATTTTGAGGATTTTCAAAACATTCTTTATCAAATCCGAGGAGTTTTTTGATTTTTTTCATTTTAATATTTATTTTCTATTATTCCCCCTCCCCCCTTGACCTTTCGGAGACTAGTAGGACAAAAAGTCAATTAAATATTTGTAACGGCCTGATTTAAAAAAAATAAAAATGTTGATATGCAGATAGGACCAATTCGAATGTTGGTCCTGAATATTGATTCAAAGTTGTTGTTTATAGTTTTATATTGTGGTGTCTTCTGTCTTATCACTCTTATCAGTTAGATAATATAAGTGACCCCGCGTATCAGAACGTTTATGAAATTGTTATCTTTCTCCTATTAATATTGTTGTATTTAAATTCATTGCCATTTCCGCAATCATATTGCGATAACAACTAAACAAGAGCATCGCAACCCCGTTATCTACCCAAACAAACAACATTGCATCAGCTGGCTGGGAAGCAATGAGTGCGTCTTCCGGAAAACGAGATCTCACCAAACTGAATGTTGGCTTCATCGGCGGTGGAAACATGGCCTATTCCATCGCCGCTGGATTGCTCCGAGCTGGTGAGTACGCATGCTATGCCTTGGGTTTTTTATTTGTTGATACATTTATTGCACCAGATCATATTTGTTTTCTTAAACGTTTATCAAATTTGGATTATCCAAATGATCCAATTGAAATATCTGCTAGCCGTTATCAATTTATTCTCTTTAGTAGCATGTCCCGGTGCTGGTCTAGGTAATTTTCGGATTGGAAATTGTCTCGACTTCCCTGGGCATAAAAGTATCATCGTGTTAGCCTCATAATATACGAATGAAAAAATGGTAACCTGGCCTGGAAACCTCGCAGTTTATAACTGTAGAAGTGCTTAATGAACACTAAGCTGCGAGGCGGCTCTGTCCCAGTGTGGGGATGTAATGAAGAAGAAGAAGCATATCTGGTACGAAGAATAGAGCCTTCTGACATTTTTTGAACCTACATGTATGCACATATATGTAATTTACAGGACTCTAATTAATTAAATCTTCTTGCACTTTTCGACATAATCTTTGAAGAATCCAGGTCCTGATGGTTATAACCCCACGGACTATGTATGTAATACGGAATGTTCATAGCTGATATCATGATAAATACTTTTAGCCACTTAAGATAACGACTATTGAACGAGAATTTAGTTATGCAATGTTCCATACATAACTTTATCAATTACAGGTGTCCTGAAACCAAATCAAATCACGGTGTCGGCTACCAACTTGAACAACCTAAAGGCTCGTTGGAACCCTCTAGACGTCAACAGACTAACCACAAGCAATGCTCAGGTGCTACTGGAATCGGAGATTGTATTCCTTTGTGTGAAGCCGCATATATTGTCAGCTTGCAAGGAATCCATCCTCCGAGAAGCCGAATCCATCGAAAATCTGACTGCTCACTGTCACGAAAAAATATTGGTGTCCATTTTGGCTGGCGTGCCTCTTGCCAAATTGAAGGACACATTCAACTTTTTGCATATTCAGCACGTTCGTACGATGCCCAATACTCCGATGCAAGTTGGAGAAGGCTGCACCATATACTGCGCGGGATTTGAAGATAATAAACATTTTCAAGTTCCTGGGGTAATAGAAGCTGTGAGTATTTTTTTCTTATGCTAACATAATGTTTGATCGTTCTAGATAATTCTTAGCTACTATGAGGACATAAAATTTATGCTGAACCAGTTAGGTTTAGCCTATGAGGTAAAGGAAACCCAGATGGATGGCATCACTGGGCTGACTGGATGTGGCCCTGCCTTTGTGTATGAAATCATAGAAGCTCTAGCCGATGGAGGGGTGAAACAGGGTATTCCCCGCGACATGGCCCTCAAAATGGCAGCGCAAACCGTTCTGGGATCAGCTAAAACAGTATTGGAAACTGGAAAACATCCTGCAGTGCTCAAAGACGAGGTCTGCTCTCCAGGAGGAGCTACCATTTATGGGGTTCATGAACTCGAAAAAGGTGCGATGCGTGCGACGCTGATGAATGCAGTGGAAAAGTCTGCTGCTCGAGCAAAAGAGCTCTCTTGAAGTGTTTTATGTTGTGTCGTTCATAATAGTAACTGTCCTTTAAATGTAAATCTTGTTTCGAATATGTAGAATGTTCAATTGAAAAAATAAATTCACAAACTGTTACAAAACTATCGTGGAAGTGATATATCAAAGCAATTGAGTTTAACTTTTATTTATATTGAATTATGAAGACACGGGTCACTTATGTTTCCTTTATAAGTCTAGCCTCTCAACAAGAACCAGACTAACCCACCTAGCGGTGGTAGTGCTTTTCTTGTGCAATATGAAAGATCTTTTTCCATCACTCGATAAAGAATAAATTGATATGAAACGTGATATACATTACCTACCTGTATAACTGGTTGGCTACAGCTCGATACACCTATGCCTGGCGTATTGTAGAGCTCCATAATCGTCAGCCTTCGGCGCTGTTTCTCCAGGTTTGAACGTTTACTATCCCACATCCGATTCCACCGCGTGCAGCCAGAATGTTCGTGGTCTTCCACGAAGCCACCGGCCTCTATCCGGTTCTCTGTTGAATATTGTTTTTGCTACTCTTTCTTCTGACATTCACACTAAGTGACCAGCCCACTAAAGTCTGTCGTATTTTATATGATTTACATTTTCTTCTTTGTACACTTAATACAGCACGTGATTCATGCGCCTGTGCCGTTTTCTACTCATATGAATTAATCAGTAAAAATTACCTTTTCTCTAGTTTCCGAACATGTCGGGCAAATAGCCGTCGAAACGTAGGCATATATTTTACGTTTAGGCCAGATAGATATGTAGCGCTTTTTCAACGCCACTAGCTTGCAGCGTTAAAATAATCTTCATTTTTAGCCTCCTATAAAAAGTTTGTTCGTCCTTGTGAACATACACAAAAATGGGGTTACCCAAATGGCACCATGTCGTTTGGCATAACGAGTTGAACAGCCAGGGGCCATATTGTCGAAAAAGCTCACAGAATCCTTCACAGGTACTCAGAAATCATTCATAATTAACCATCGGTGGTAAGTTATTTAATGTAAATCCTTGTTGTTTGCGGTATTACTTAAAAAAATAAAACGAACGACTAATTTATTTATTTTTTGTGGCAAAATTTGGTAGAAAACGTGATCGGGGGCAGACAAGGAATGTAATTGTCGCTGAAAAATGCAAAAAACAAGCAACAAAAGAGAATAACGATAACTCTTTGTCCTCATCTGCAGAGGATAAAGACATTGTTGCGTTCCATTTTATTTGCAACAAACATGGAAAGGCAATTGTTGTGAAGCTTTCAAATTGCGATAACTTGTATATTTAAGAAGTAAAACACAAATCATGTCAACAAATGGTTAAGTTTATGTCTAAACATTGATAACTGAAACTTATTCAACCAAAAACATCATCAAAAACCGACTAAATCTCAGAATGCGCGGCAGGCGGTCATTGTTCTATTCTGTTTCAGTTTGGGACAAACGCTTATTGCGAGTTAAATTTGTCCCAACATTTACAAGAGAGGACAATGTTGTTATTTTACATTCCCTGGGGGTAGACAAAAGCAGGGAGTGACAAAATCGGATCAACACTGTAATACATTGTAGACTAAATTTAATTAAAATCTGATAGATGTACGAATCATTACATGTACACCAATCAGTTTTAATTACTTTTTGTCTACAATTTATTACTAACATTTTTCAATAATCTTTCTATGCTGAGCCGTGCGACCTGTCAAAGTTAACACCATCGGTTGTCTTCTTCCTATTTTTAGTTGGATTCGTCTATCTAAGATTGAAGGCCGGAAGATAAAACGATATATTAAGTAAAATAACAAACCACAATATTAGTTATAAAACAGAAAAGACTTCAGTTGTAGTATTCTGCATGCTGAACAACGGAAGTGATATATCAGTAACCAAATCATGTGTAATGCCTGTGAGTCTTTACTGTTTTGCAATTTCCTCAAGCGACTGTCGTTTATCGATGATCCATTGAATCGGCAGCCACTATTCGTGAGGTCTCGGCTCGTAATTTATTGCACCACGATGGAAATGCTGCTTCAGCTCAATAAATAAAATAATAATATTGATACCTCTCAAATTGGCATCTACTTTTAATCTACTGATTCATTGGATTCTGGGGAGACTTTTGCCACTCCTTAAAAATCATTTGTTTGAGCTGTGATAATTTTAGAGATGGATATTCTTGTTTCATAATTGGCAACTGTTCATCTTCATATGCCTTAAAAGCCGCCTTCATTCGTTTCTCCGGATGGCGATCCTCGCCATCCTTGACGCTAAGAACGGCTATGGCTTGGTCTATTGTTTGTGCGACTTCCGTTTCGGCCATGACGCGATTCAGATTCTCTTCGATTATAGCTGTTTTTGGAACGGTCTGCTTTGGTGGGTTATTCACTGTTTCAATAGCACGATTACGTTTTTCCACTTCAGCGTCAATTTGGGATCGAGTAATTTTTTGTACAGATACCTTAGGTGCCGTCTTAATGGAATTCATTTCCTGCTCAAGCAAGGCTTTTGCTTCTGCTTTTTTTCTTGCTTGCTCCAGGCGCTTACGCTCTTCATCTTCCTACAAAGAATTAACTTTCAGAAAATACTCATCATAAGCTTTGCGTGTAACTTAGAAACTTTAGAATTATTATTTTAGTTTTGTCTCAAATCAGCCAAATATAATGAGAATTTGAATTTTGTTCATGAAACATTATAAAAAATGTTTAAAAAACGGATGAATATTTAATTTAATACCGTAATTTATCCACCTAGCGATGATGCTACTTTGCGCTATTCCATGTTTTTGTATTCGTATAATTATGTATATCAGGATTTCTGTCGATCATGAACATCAGTGCATTGATAGATTGAGCCATGAACCATATATTTTGATTTACATGCACAGTACACACACGAAGAATCTCAAGAATCTATGTATATCACATAGAATTTAGTTTCTGTCCGTTTGTTCGACCTTTATAGACTCGGAAACTGAAGAACCGATCAGCGTGAACATTTGTATGCAGTAGGTTTTGAAGCCAATAAAGGTTCAAGACCCCTTTCCCCTCTAGAAGTGGGGGCTCCCATAAAATTCAAAAAATGAACCGAGAGCTAATCAAGCAAAAAATGGAATCAAGTATGACATGTGAAGGTTTATGAATAAGGCAAGTAATATTTCTGTGGTGGTTCGAGACCCCTTCCCCCTCTGACATAACAAAGCGCGCCGGAAAAAAAGCTATTTAATACATAATAAAATTACCTTCTAGTAGCATTAATTTTACCTTTTGCTTTTTCTTTTTAGCCATTGATTTATCGTCATCCGCCCATAGTGCATCTTCTGCTGCCTTGGCAGCTTTCTCGTTCGCAACCTTTTTCGCCTCGGCTTTACGTTCGCGAGCTTCCACAGCTTTGCTGTTAATTCCCATCTTTTTTGGCATCTTGCAGACACTGGTGTATTGAATTTTGTTTCACAGAAATTATGGCCGGATGATCGCCAACAGCACAAACATTTAAAATTCTCAAATATGTAAAAAGGATGTAGTTTTTCAGCCAAACGCAGATTTTTTGCGTGCTTCGTGTTTCATTTGTTATGACAGCGAGTGATGCAAAATTATTTATTTCCAAAGGGCGTATCTCATAACTGCTGTATTGGGCGAACAATGAATTATGATCGATTTTTTCAGAGTTTGTACACTACAAAAAATCCAATATTTTTTAATATATGCAACGACACATAAAAAGACCAGATCGTCTCAACCATAAAGTTTATTTGGGCTTTATGGATCACAAAACCACACACATACCCTTAATAAGCGTGAATAATTGTTCTCATTAATAATCCGTTTATAAAATATGTGTCTAGACCGTCTAGACTAATGGCTAAAATCCATAACGTCTCACACATAAAATGCACAACTTTTGAACATTTTAACTGATACGGATACGAATGATGCGAGAATGCACAACAATGTGAAAAAATAACAAAATGGCTACAGTCGTCACTTGTCATGCATCTGTTACAGATGCAGCTTGGAAGCATCTGACTGAGAACTACTCCAGAAATCAACTGGAGCGGCGATTACGGAATTCCCATTATATGGCCCCATGGCATGAACATAATATTCGCTGACGATGACACCATCGCCACAGCAGTATCCACTGCGACGGGTAATCTACCAGGAGCCGACTTGGCAGCAAACAAATCAATTTATTGCTGATATGCATACATCAGTGATGGGAAATATTGTCATCCGGAAAGTTTTACGGAATACGGAGGTAAGTAGATTGTGTGTTCATACGACATTATTAGGATTTTTTACACGATCGAACAAACTTGAACTGCATATGATTTGTTTTTAGGCACCGGCGACGCTCCTGCAGTAACAAAGTGTTTACAAACATTAGTGCTGTCCAATGAGCAGCTCGAAGTAGCTCGAAGTAGCTCGAAGTTGTTCCTGTCACGCTCATGCCCGTTTGTTGACAAAAAAGAACGAGCAGGACGGGAACAACTTCGAGCTACTTCGAGCTGCTCATTGGACAGCACTATTATTACAAACACAAAACCGAATGTGTTTAGCCGGTTTAGCCAGGAACGACAGGCACGTCAAACACGACCGCTCCAATATCAACAACAATATCATGTGCGCTTTTCCAATAAATACTCCGTCAAAGCGGTTGCTAAAAGTTCCCTATATTGAAGAATGAAGAGGTGGCATAGATCACTGCCACGAGAGCCAAAGCAGCGAATCTCATATAGCCTAAACAGCAGTGCCGCAAGTCTACTAGAGAATGTCGATTCAACCGGCTCCAACGGGAAGGAGCAAATCAAAACTATCACCATAACTATTTCCCTGAAGATGGCTCAGCAGGTGCTGGCAACAAAGAAGCCGATGAATTGATAACGATGCTGCGGGAACTATCTCAGGGGAATGTCCAATTATAGAGCTACATGTGTGATGCCGAGAAACGGTGACACAAAGAACATGACACGACGGTTAAGTTCTTCTTTCATGCAATAAAGGTGAGATTTTTAAAGTTAATGTTTTTAGCTGAGATGTAAAAAGCATATTACTCAGCTTACAAGACACAAAAATAATTGCGATTTTTTAAATTATCCACACTATAGGAATCATCTTCGGCAAACAGCAGACCTGTATCGCCGTATTGTGTTGGCCTCGGTGTTGACTGTCAACCCGAAGAACTCGGACATTATTTTGGAGCGATGCAGTACAAACACAAAGACTGCTGAGAAAATTCTATCACCGCACCGAATCTAAACCTCCGACGATATCATTTTTCCAATGAAAATAATCGCCGTAAAGCCACGCTGCTATGAGAATGTGTTGCCGTGTTGCTGTTTCGAAAATGGATAACAGTCGTTGCTGCTATTACGACACATGTGTAATATTAGACATTTCGCGAGTGATTTTCTTAATTTTTCTTCTCATGTATGGTGTTTTAAAAGAATAATTTAAAATTTACCCCAGTTGTGTGTTCAGGACAGTAAGCTTTGCATGTGCACTACCCGCATAATTCTAGACCATACGACCGCCGTATCCTGTATTTTCCGTGACCATTAAAAACTATACATAAAGAATAACATTAATAACCCATCAAAACAATAAGCTCACACTACCGTTGATTGTTTCGACAATCTGATAGATGGTATTTTGCTATTTTACAATATGAGTAAAGGGCGGTTAAGTTATGTTACAATAAAAAAATGCCGATTTTCCGGTGCAAAAAAATTCGTGAACTTTCCGGCAGATAGTTGACTTACCATCCATTTTTCGAACGGTTCACCGTATGTTTTATGTTTGTTTGATTATTGAACCATAAAATTGAGCTAAAAAAAAAACTTCAAACTAAATTGGTAATTTATAATACAATATGGTAAAATAAAGTTTTCCTGTATTGCTTTTGTATGGTACATTATGGAGAAAAAACTTAAAAAAATAAATAAATTAATTAAAGAATACAATGGCAAAAAGTAGGTAAATGTAACAAAATCCAACTTCAAACTTTACATTGGTCAAGTAATCAATGTCACTCTTATTTTTATTTAAATTATTAAGTAATTAACAATATATGTTCAGCTGGAGAAGCAGGACTTTACTACACGTACTTACTTTATGCCATTGTTTCTTTTTTGATTAGTTCTTTGTTTATTAGTTCTAATTCTAATTATTCAGCTCGTGCTGTACCAAACAACTTGCATAATGTATTCAATGAATTCAAATCGTTCACGGCTACGATGTGATGTCCGTCTATCGACTTATCCGCTCTATCCGGGATATCTTTATAAATCGACATATTCAAGTTGATTTAAGGATTGCCACTGTTGACTTGTTGTGGCATTATTATCGATTATTCGGGACCGGTGGATCCGCGTCAGGGTGATATCGACGTAGGTACTACCAAACGGAATCGTTCACGGCAGCGATGTTGTCGTTAACTGGCTGTCGTCCATCGTTATACGCGGCTACACCCGTGAACTTTTTGGTACTGTGAATCGACGCATCGAAGTTGATTTAAGGATTGTCCTAATGAGAACCCAAGAATGCCTACTTGCTAGAGGGTGAAACCGGCTCCAGGACAGTGTCGTCGTACATACCTCCAACCGGTATCGCCTTGTGCTGAAATTTCATTTTCATCGCCATCAGACCCATCAGATAAGTCGCTTTGAAAAATTTGCATTGAATTATTCTTTCCCGTGTTCAAACGAATGTTACCTCAACTGATTCCCCCATCCCGGGCACAGATTTTTTTCCGAAGAACCAAAGGGTATAGAGATATCGGCTTGTGCTGAAATTGATATCGAAATAAATATTACTTTCTGTGAACTTGTGAATAATGCTAAAGTGCAACTGACCTGTTTAGAATACCAGATAATATATCTACTCCAGGGAAGCAACGGTTATGCACAACCTGTTGTTGTGCTGTTGTTGAATTTAGCTCTTGAACCTTACGTCATTTATAAAGTACAATAAATATCGACGTATTATTTATCATTGCGGATAGTGGGTAGCGGAACGTTTCAGTTGGAAATAGCCCATGGTTGTAGAATAGGTTCTTTGACAACATATGATTGATGATTTTTCTCTTTTCCAGGGAGAGCAATGGGTTTACAAACGTGCAATATTCGGGGCATTTCACCCTAGTCGCTCATATCCTCAAGCACTGCAGATGATTTGTCCGTGGTCGGAGATCAACATTACCTTCAGTCCATTTCGGAGCTGCAGTTCCCGAGGCTATTTGGCAGTGCTGCATTGATTTCCGGGTAATGTCCATGATGAGGTTGGCACTTCCGTTTATATTGACCTTTTTGCAATCCTCGATGCTACTTTGGTCACAAATTGTTCAACGCTCCAATGAATGTCTAGAAGAGAAAATGGTATTCTTAAAATTTTACTCGTTTAAAACAATTATTACAATTTGTTTTGTACATACCTTACTGTGTGATGCTTTAGCTCGATGTTCACGACACACAACGCAATACTTAAATTAAACGAAGTAAAAGAAAATAATTTAACAAAATTAAAAAATAATGGTAGAAAATTTTAATAAACAGCTGCGATCTGTCTGCAAGGTCTGCGATAAGGTGAACTTATGACGATGAACAACTTGGCACTGCAACTTTGACGTGTTGCTACCTGCTCAATTTAAGATTTTAAACAATAAATAAAAATAACATAACAATTTTATTTATTGTTGCCACAAATCATGTGAGATCTTTATTGTATCAAGAAGTTATGTATTTTTGAATTGATATCGTTCAAAAATAACGAGACAACGTAGCATATCATTACAATATGAAAAATTGTCGTAGAATAATTCTTTATTGTGCAAACATTTCAGTCATTCATTGTAAAACATTACCAGAAGTGTTTGAAATATAGTTACATTTTGCTTTGAAATAATTTAATGGTTTGGAATATGACTCAAATTGTTTTTTGTTATGCGGGTATTTTGAATTTTATTTGTCAGCGGTAACCTCAAGGTCATACATAGTTTTATATATGTAATACTATATGATTATCTACAATTTTTATGATAATAAATCTAAACTATTTCAAAAAACTTATTATAATGGTTTAATTCTAATGATTTCATAATGATGTATTTTATTAAGAAAAGCCCATAATATATATGAATAAATTCTTTCAGAGTTTATAAATGAGTCTTATAAGGTATATCGCAATAAATAATTAGTTTTATGTTCCGAGACTTATACAATATTTATGAGGCTCACACATAAAATTTATTGTTATGAACTAATTGCAAAAATCTATAGAGCTCACACATAAACCGGATATGGATTTTTTTGGCAGTGTAATACTTTTTTACTTTTCCGCATAATTATAAAATGTTCATGGATATGTGGATATTGCGCATAAGCCCCAAAATTTTATTCCCACCTTTGGGTTTCCGCGCCGAGCACTCAGCGCCAGACTCGGCGACAAGGAGATAGTGGTCAAGTTGGTACTCCTGATTTTTTGACAACTGATGTCGATTGGTTGTGTGAGTGCACCGGTGTCAAAAAATAGAGGTTTTAGCCAATGAGAATAGATAGAAGGTGAGGAAGAAGATCAAATGCAAGTGTATTAGTGGATGATGGAAAATGTAAACAGCAAATTGTGACGTACATATTTGCACGGCTTCTTATGGGAGCTCGTTCGAATGTAGTAGTGAAAGATTTTTCGCCATACACGAAAGGCACGCACACAATATATGGATTTCCATACCTTAGTATTTATTTACATTGGGTTTTAGCTGAAAATTTAATTGTCAAATGCACATTTTGACAGCAATATAGATGTATGCGTGAATAAAATGTGAAAATGCTCTATCGCGGAAGCAGTCGCTGAAGACAAGTGTCAATGGTTTCAGTGAAGAAACAAAAAGTTTCAATGCAAAAAGCAATATTTTCCTTTGTGGTCAGAAACAGTATCCTTTATTGTTGTGAAACTAACATTAGGCTCTCGCCGAAATTCCTCACGAACGCACGGTTAGTAGTTGCAAACAATCCCATTTGATTTTGCCGTGACGACAGCTGCTCGTAGTCGTAAACAATGTGATAAAATTAGTACATATAAGTATCTAGGTTGAATTCAGGGTTTTTTTTATATATATTTTTCTCCCTTGTGAACTATCTCGCCAATGAACGATTAATTTTCTAAATAAGCGAATGAATTAATCGCAGTTGTAAGTGTAACAAATAAATGATAAAGTTAATTTCTAGATATTTTTTATAAGTGGATTGCATGAAGAATGGTTATGTATGCGCTTATCATATTATATATCATATATATATACAGTGATCGTTCGCCAATTGGGGCACGACCTCACCCCAACTAGCGAATGCCGTTCGCTAATTGGGGCGTTTTGACAAGCGTCAATGTTGTTTACTTTTTGCGTTGAACAAAGGAAAATTTTACGCGCCAGAAAAAATCGATCCCGCCAAACACGGAAACAAAACGTCAACGCGTTTTTGACATCAGATTCTGACGTTTAGCTGCTTTTTAATTGGGTTTCGCCCCAATAGGCCTTTTCATGTGACACTGCCGAGACTGCACATGTTTACAACCGCTGAACAGGCCTGCAAGTCCGAAGCTGTCACTTTCATAGAAGAACTGTCAATTGACGATAAAATCAGCTGTTTTTAAACGTCTCGTGAAAAGGCCCATTAGCGAACCCCCAACTAAAAAACGCCCCAACTAGAAAAAACCCAATTAGCAAATAACGTTCACTGTATCATAACTTGATTTTTCCAATTAAAATGTGTGGATTTTTGGTAAGCGTACACGTAAAAAAATAACCTTATATGTTATGGCAAAAAACCATTCGAAAATACTTATACTCTTCATTATGCCACCTAATGAATGATCCCATATCAAAATGCTAATAACATTCATAAGTTAATGAAAAGTATAAGTTTCCGAATGTATGTGACTAATGCGATGTATAAGTTTTTTCTTATACATGTCATTAAGCGCCTGCTTTGGCAAAAAAGTATTAGAAATATTAATAATAAACAACATTAAATTTTTTTACGTGTAGCCTTAAGGTGACTCGGGGAGGCACTGCACACCGTGTTATTTTTCCTATCTTTTGTCTCTTTCTAGCATTGTCACCTCGTAATTTTGGAGCGGCGTATTCCGGTTTTCAGTTGTTTGATGTAACTGTAAATGTATCAGCATGTAGATTGCGAGTAAGCACGCGCCGGTGATACTTTTTCAAAATCTTATTCGTTGTTGAAAAAACAAATTAAGCATTCAATGATGAAATGATGACGATTTGATGATTGTTTGTGCTTCCCGTGTCACCTTAATGTAGCTATTTTTTGAAAACAAAATCTGACATCCCTGCCCTCCGATTTTTTTGACAATCGATTTTTTCCACAAAATCGCCCATTCCTATTTTGGACGAATAATAAATTAAAATTTTGCTTTTATTTTTGTTGACACCTTATCAACATCTGTAATTATTAAAAAATTTGCAGTCTAAAAGGTGATTGCACTAATTATTCCGCTATTTTTGTGTGCACAGGGTAAATAAATTAAGTAAAAATGGATATACTGAAAGCAGAAATTGCTCGCAAACGTAAACTTCTGGAGGACAAAAAGCTCGTGGTAAGTATTCCGCATTACAGGAAGAAAGAGGTGAAACCGAAACAAGTTAGAAGTATCTTATAGGGAATTTGGAGATTCTGCGGATCATGCTCAAGGAACAGCTATCAATTGATAATGTGTTTATAATATTATTTTAGCTCGTACCTCTTTTGAGTTGCTGTGTCCTATTATTAAATGTAATTATATACCTACTATCCTTTCAGGACGGAAAGAAAAAGTTTTTCAAACGAGGAGAATTGCTGGCTCAGGAACAAGACGAATATAACCAGAAATTCGGCCAACAAGCGAGTGGTAGTGCAGAAACTCAGGCAAATAGCATAGACGGCGAAAAATCACCTACCAAAGATTCGAGGTTCGATTTCCGAAACCTTCCCCGTTCCGAAGTGATCCGCAAGTTACGAGAGCGTGGCGAACCGATTTTTCTGTTCGGGGAGTCTGAGGCGGATTCCTGTTCGCGGCTGCATCTCTTGGAAATCTCGGCTCCAGAGGTGAACCGTGGCTTTAGAAATGATTTTCAGGAAGCCATGGAGCAAGTTGACGAGGAATATCTGAATGAAATTTTAACTTCCAATGGCACTGGATTAAGCAAGGGGAAAAGTTCGAATGAGGATTACGCTATCGAGGATTCAGTAAGCTACGAGTCGATACAAGAGATGGCTGTTCGTCTTGGGAGAAGTGGCAAAGAACATGATATGCACGTGATTACTACGCTGATACAGTTTATGCTGAAAATGTGGAACGATCAGTTGAATTCAGGGACTTCTGCGGAACGAACAGCGACAAGATGGAAGATTGCGAGAGCTACGTTTGAGCAGACTCGTCTTTATTTGAAGCCGTTGCTGAGAAAATTGCGCAATAAAAGTATACCGGAGGACATTTTAGACAGTTTGACAGATATCACTAAAAGCCTGCTGAAGAGAGATTACATCCATGCAAGTGATGCGTATCTTACAATGGCCATCGGCAACGCCCCCTGGCCAATTGGTGTTACTATGGTTGGTATCCATGCTCGTACTGGTCGTGAGAAAATCTTCTCTAAAAATGTGGCTCATGTAATGAACGATGAAACTCAACGTAAGTACATACAAGGACTAAAACGACTGATGACCAAAATGCAAGATTTTTTCCCTACCGATCCATCTAGGTGTGTAGAGTACGTTAGCAAGAAGGATAGAGTAGATTAAGTTGATCTTAGATTAGAGATAATAATAATAGAAAAAAATAATGGAATTTCATAATAACACAGTGCATTAGTTACCATGTATCACAGTCCGGTTGTATGCGTTGTCTGACAATATTTTGCAGTTCTATTTTGAGAAATGCTACCAATATTTCGGAATTTTCTATTTTAACATACCGCCTTGGAAATAAACGGGGTTCGATTGATCATAATCTCATCAAACTCGAAATGTAAAGTATTCTGGGACATTGCCGTTTCGCTGCTTAGTGTTCATTCAGCACTTCCACAGCTACTAACCGCAAGGTTTCTAAGCCAAGTTACCATTTTTGCATTCATATATCATGAGGCTATCACGATGATACTTTTATTTTAATTTTGCTGCTACACTGACTCCACAATCATGGGTTACGCACTAATATGAGTCATTTCCATTTGACCTACATGCAAAATGCAGTGACCAACTATTGTTACAAAGTGACCCATATATGTGGGATCAGTGTATATAAAAAAGGCGATACAGGGCTGGTAGCAAGTCACTTTTTAGTGACTTGGTCACTATTTTGAGCCTAGTCACTAAAAAGTCACTATTTGCATCCAAAAGTCACTAAAGTCACTATTTTTCGGAAAATGGTCACTAAAGTCACTATTTTTGCACCACTGTTTGTAAAAAAAAGTTCAAAATAAAAATCATTTGTACCTACCATTATCATCAACCAAATCAAATGTAAATCTGTTAGCAAAATATATAAAGTTTACTTGTAATAAGACGAGTTTGTACAATATAAAGTATATATGTGAACCACAAAAGTTCAACTCAATGGACGCAGTGGTTCTACACCCCAACAAAAAAAAATATAAAGTTTTAAAATTGCTCCAAGGCCGTCTTATGAAAGGCAGAGTGGGTTCGAACCATGGACTTCAGGATCGAAAGACACACAGACAGACCACACAGCGAAGCTTGGTCATACGTTTAGGCAACGCCGTATATAAAGCGCAGGATTGTACTACGAAGATTTCGCGATTTTCGCGGTTTTTGCTATTTTTTTGCGGATTTACATAACGGTGGAGGCTTCGCGCGGATTTAGTTTTGGGTGAAAATTTAATAAATAAGGAGCGTAGGGTTTTGTTTTCGATAGCAAAATGTCGTTGAGAAGGGACTCCACATTTGAAGTCTATGCTTACTCAATTTTTTGGATATTTCCAAGCCATTATTGAATGCATTATACTCTTGAGCACTCGTTTAACAAGCATTATAAGGGTAAGAACTTCAGAACTAGTTGTCTTAAGAACTTTTTGTCATTTTTCATCGTTTCTGAATATCCACTTTTTTGTCACGTCAATTTTGACATAATTCCGAGATATTTCTTAGTTACTGATTGATTGTCGGCGTAGCACCACATTAGAATTCGGACATCGGGACTTCCGAACCGAACTTTCTTTCGAAGTTTTATCTGTCAAACTAATTGATGCGTTGTTTAGCGCATCTTTAGGCGAATCCAGCGCACTACTTCTTAAGTTGGGTAAGTTGCCTGTATCTAGAGAAAAATCCAGCTTCGTTATAAAAAGCTTCCTAACTTTGTTTCTTTTACAGGAACTTTCACTGTAATTTCTGTAGCGATGACCGCATAAATCTTTATGTAAAATTCCGTAAAAATTTCGCCTTGAATTTGGGAAATAATTTTTGGAAGGTTTTTCTTTTCACCAAACAATATTTACAGGAATTCTCAAAAAGATTTCTACCGGAATTCATGAAAAAATCCGCTTGTATTTGAAGGAGATTTTTTTTTCAGGGATTCGCGGAAAAGTTTTTATAGTAATTGACGTGCAGTTTCCTCGTAAATTCCTGAAAGACAGCAGGAATGTCTACAAAATATTCTGCCTTGAATTTATGGTATGAAAGAATTTCCGGAAGTTTTTGTGCTGACATTCGCCATCGTTTTGTGTTGAAATTTCCGTTTGAACTCCTGGAGAAAGATTTCACAAGGGTTGAAGTATTTTCTGCACAAATTCTGAAAAAAAAACACAAAAAATTTTCACAAGGTTCTCCACAGAAAATCAACTTCCGCTGAAATTTCTTTTAAAAATTCAGAGTTTTCGGAAGCAATTTCTGCATCAAATTCAAGATTTTGGATCACATTTTACGAAACTTGAAACTTAGGTTCGGTAAAATTCATGTTATATATGATTTAATGTTTTTAATGAAACCGAGATCAGGGTCTCGAAAAAAAATGGCAAATGGACTCTATATGTATTTAAATTTGTTTCAATTTAAAATGTTATTTTTAATTATTAAAAATCGTATTTTAAAAATGTCATCATAATTTTGGATTCTTTAAGTTTTTTTAACAATTTTTCCTTATGAAGATTCATAAGCTTTGTGATTCCAAATAATTCTCTGTCTAGTAATTGATTAGATCATTTTATTTCTTTTTTGCCGAAAAACGTGTTAATTTTTCAACGTGCCAAAACAAAAGTTCACACGCCTAACTACATAAAAAATAGCGAAAGTCCTATCCAAAACATCGTTCTAGAGCTTTTTCATACTGCCTTGCAGCTGAATCATCGCATCGAATCAGCGCAAAATTTGTTATACTTCATTCTGCCTTTTTCATACACAAACTGCAGTTTCACGAAAAACTTTGAGCTCATGTTAAACTTTATTACCACAATGCTGTAGAACTTGCTTCAAAATCGTTGTTGAAATTATAAGCATGGTTTAGTGTAACAACTTGTAACTCGTTACTTGCTCCCGTGTATTGCGGAATAAGGTTTACCATGGTCATATTGCTAGCCTCTGGATGTCCCAACGAATACCTTCCTCAATATCCAACTCTGTGGTATTTATGATGGTGTCGCCAAGTCGGTTGTCCCCTGCTAAGATCCATCCTCTCCCTAGTTACGATTAAGATGCACACGGTCAGCAGTAGTAATCCTCGTGATTTTGTAATTTTTGTCTTCTCTTGATTTCTGATAGCATTCTAATAAGGATTTGAAAAAAAAAATGATATCCCTAGTTTCCGATCTACTACGAGTTACACAATAACAATACGAATGCAACTCAGCTCACTACCTGGTTAGTACTTCATACAAAAGTCACTATTTGGTCACTTTTTCTGCTTCAGAAAGTCACTATTTGGTCACTTTTTTCGTCATCGTTGGTCACTAAGTCACTATTTTGAACGGCATTTATCGCTACCAGCCCTGGCGATATGAATCTGAAACCGTTGTATGCTCCTTATTTCGCGCATAAAAATAGGATGGTTCCTAATTTCGCGCAAAAGTGGCCCTAATTTTGCTCATGTTTGGAATTGAATATCGTTATTGATTTGATGAAATATAATCAATTGACTAATAGAAGCAGGCATCCATCCTTCAAAATATGCAGATAACGGTATCAGACAGCCGTCAGTACCCATTTTTTAGTCGGAATGGTATGCTCCTATATTTCGACCCAGTAACTTTGCTTATATTTTACTTTATGATTTTTAGTTCACACAAGTCATAATTCCTAATATATCGTTTCCTTCTGTAATATAAACCATATTTTAGGAAAAAAGGCATTGTATAAGCAATGTTTAGCGGGTGTATTAAAAAAATTTTTACTTTCGAGACATCATGTACAAAAGTCTTAAATTCCGCTATCTTTCACATAGAACATCTTCAAATACGTGTTTTATATAAGACATCTTCAATATTATATACATTGTCGAAAAAGCTGCTGTAGTTTTATCCTCGACTTAAGTTTAGCATAGGCTGACCAAATCATTTCGGTGAAAAACGGGACAAACGCACTTGCAAAACGGGACATGTCAAAAAACCTTGTGACAAAATTCAAGAGCTGTGGAAATTTTAAAATTTATGAAAATTAATGTTCCGTGTTAGAAGTTAGAGAATTTTTTAGAGTGAATCATGCACCATTATAACCTTCTATTGTATTAAGTTAAATAGTTGTGAAAAAATACTAAACGACAAATGTTAAGGCTGACCATTTATTTATTTTTTATTTATTTATCATCAGACTAAGGCCGAAGTGGCCTGTGCTGCACATAAAAGACTTCTCCATTCAGCTCGGTCCATGGCTGCACTTCGCCAACCACGCAGTCTGCGGAGGGTCCGCAAGTCGTCCTCCACCTGATCGATCCACCTTGCCCGCTGTGCACCTCGCCTTCTTGTTCCCGTCGGATCGTTGTCGAGAACCATTTTCACCGGATTACTGTCCTACATTCTGGCTACGTGCCCTGCCCACCGTAGTCTTCGGATTTTCGCGGTGTGAACGATGGATGGTTCTCCCAACAGCTGATGCAACTCGTGGTTCATTCGCCTCCTCCACGTACCGTCCGCCATCTGCACCCCATCATAGATGGTACGCAACACTTTCCTTTCAAAAACTCCCAGTGCGCGTTGGTCCTCCACGAGCATCGTCCAGGTCTCGTGTCCGTAGAGGACTACCGGTCTTATGAGCGTTTTGTAGATAGTCAGTTTGTTACGGCGGCTAACTATATTCGATCGGAGCGTCTTGCGGAGTCAAAGTACGTACGATTTCCAGCCACTATGCGTCTCCGAATTTCTCTGCTGGTATCGTTATCGGCGGTCACCAGTGAGCCCAAGTACACGAATTCTTCAACCACCTCGATTTCGTCACCACCGATAGAAACTCGTGGTGGGTGGCTCACATTGACCTCTCTTGAGCCTCTTCCTATCATGTACTTCGTCTTCGACGTGTTGATGACTAGTCTAATCCGTTTAGCTTCGCTTTTCAGTCTGATGCAATTGGTGTTAGTCGACGGCATAAAATTTGGGAGAGTACCTTGTAGGCGGCGTTCAGCAATGTGATTGCGCGGTAGTTGCTACAATCCAGCTTATCGCCCTTTTTGTAGATGGGACACACGACACCTTCCATCCACTCCTGCGGCAGAACCTCATCCTCCCAAACCTTGGTAATCACCCAGTGCAGCGCTCTAGCCAGTGCTTCACCACCGTGTTTAAACAGCTCTCCTGGTAGTTGGCTTTGTTAGTTTTCAGCCGGCCGATCTCCTCCTGGATTTCCTGGAGATTCGGAGCCGGAAGTCGCATGTCCTGCGCGCGTGCTCCTAGGTTCATTACCATACCGCCATCGTTGTCTGCCATATCGCCATTCAGGTGCTCTTCGTAGTGCTGCCGCCACCTTTGGATCACCTCACGCTCGTTCGTAAGAAGGTTCCCGTTTATGTCCTACACATATCAGGCTGTGGCACGTGGTCGCTTACGTGAACGGTTCAACTTCTCATAGAACTTTCGTGCGTTATTAGCGCGGTACAGTTCCTCCGTCTCTTCACGGTCTCGATCTTCCTGCAGGCGCTTTTTCCTCCGGAAAATCGTGGTTTTGTCTGTTCCGCGCCCGTTTGTATCGTGCCTCGTTCGCCCTCGTGCGGTGTTGCAGCAATCTCGCCCATGCTGCATTCTTCTCCTCAACTAACTGCTCACATTCGCCGTCATACCAGTCATTTCTCTGATCCGGAGCCACCGTGCCTAGTGCAGCGGTTGCGGTGCTTCCAATGGCGGATCGAATATCTCTCCAGGACGGACGCCTCCGACGCGTGTTGATCACCGTCAAGAGTTTGGAGCGCAGACATACTGCAACGAGGTAGTGGTCGGATTCAATATTCGCACTGCGGTAAGTGCGTACGTTCGTGATGTCGGAGAAGAATTTACCGTCGATTAGAACGTGGTCGATTTGGTTTTCCGTTACTTGATTAGGTGATTTCTATGTGGCCTTGTGATATTCTTGCGGGGGAAGCAAGTGCTTCGGACTACCATTCTGCGGGAGGCTGCAAAGTTTATGCATCGTTGGCCGTTGTCGTTCGATACGGTATGCAGACTATCCGGTCCGATGACCGGTCTATACATTTCCTCCCTTCCTACTGTAGTGACCACCCTCATTCGGATCAGACAAGAATCAGATGTTTACCCTATTTAGAGAGGATTTCAATAAATGTTCTACATTGTCAGAATGATTCAGACACTAAACTGTGCAACACGTCTTTTAATTATGATCTCACTGAAACATTATCACGGTTATTACAGTGGCGACGAGGATGAAACCTTTGGTGATTTCGCGTGTGTTAGCATATTTTCGGTTTAATGCAAATCATAGCGGTGTTTAAGCTATGCATGTAGATTGCTCTTTTATGCCAGTTTTTGAGCACAAAAGTGTATAAGCAAGAAGGCTCGTGTATTTTTTTTAATGGAAAGTGTCTCTGTTGGTGATGTGATATTTGATTTATAATGTCTGGTGTGATAAACACTTTTATTGGCACCACAGATTTTTTATCCATATTTCCGAGCACCTTTTTTTTAGAACTGTTTAGAACATGCATAGTATGTATAGCAGAGGGTGTCATTTTGAATCAATAGATTCTTTTGTGTTCCATGGCTTTTACCTGCTTTTTGTACAACAGTGTGACCCGTTCGACTATTTTGTTCTTGTTTTTCTCTTTTGTGTATTTGTGGAGAACATCGTAGAGAACGCCAGCGACGTCAATTATAGAGAGTGGTTGCGTTTTGAATCTCAGCACTCGAACTCATTCAAGTCACTCAACGAGGTGGTAAGATGAGAATGAGAATGACGTCCACACAACTATCACCTCCGCAGTGAGCAGCGAGCTAATCAGCATGTGGTTAAATGAAGAAAAAACTGCTATGTCTTAGGACCTTTGAAATATGTAAAACTGATTGCGTTGATAGTCTTGGCGAAATTCTTTGCTATTTTAAGGCAATTTATCATGTATTTATGTAATCGTAGAGATCATTTATGCAGATTCATTCGCGGTTGATTTTATTTTTGTTTGCATGATTTATACTTTGTGTTTGTTTTCCTTTTTGCAATAGTGTTTACGTTGTTGACGGTATTTTCCTTTTATTACCCATTAGTGTAGCGTGGTGATTTATAATTTTTCATTGCACCCAATTTAATTTACATTTAATGTAGTGTTTTGGTGTAAATAAATATATATTTTTACGAAATCGTTATTATGTCAATTATGTTTAGAATGCAGCAGTTTCATTTATTTTACCTTTGCAGTAGGAATATGTTTATTATTTATATGTTTATTAAATAACGTCAAACAGAAATTTTGAAAAAAAAAAATCAACCTATGTACAATTCGAAAAAAAGAATAGCTTTTTGACATTTCATAAGTAAATTTAAGAATCGCTTTTGTACATACATTTTGGTTTACTATATGATTGTTTAGGTTTATAAAAGATTAATAATAAACCGTTCTGAGTTATGTGATTCAACTCAAGGGGGAAGGAGTTGTAGTGACCACCTTCATTCGGATCAGACAAGAATCAGATGTTTACCCTATTTAGAGAGGATTTCAATAAATGCTCTACATTGTCAGAAGTATTCAGACACTAAACTGTGCAACACGTCTTTTAATTATGATCTCACTGAAACATTATCACGGTTATTACACCTACCTGAGCGTTCATGTCACCGATGACGATTTTGACGTCCCGCAGTGGGCATCCATCGTATGTCTGCTCCAGCTGCGCATAGAACGCTTCTTTCTCGTCGTCGGATCTCCCTTCGTGTGGGCAGTGCACGTTGATGATGCTATAGTTGAAGAAACGGCCTTTTATCCTCAGCTTGCACATCCTTGCGTTTATTGGCTGCCACCCAATCACGCGTTGGCGCATCTTTCCCAGCACTATGAAGCCGGTTCCCAGCTCGTTGGTGGTGCCACAGCTTTGGTAGAAGGTAGCCGCTCGATGCCCGCTTTTCCACACTTTCTGTCCTGTCCAGCAGATTTCCTGCAGCGCTACGACATCGAAGTTGCGGGGATGTAATTCATCGTAGATTATCCTGTCGCAACCTGCGAAGCCTAGCGACTTGCAGTTCCATGTTCCAAGCTTCCAATCGTGATCCTTTATTCGTCGCCTAGGTCGTTGCCGATTGTATCGAGTCGTATTATCTTCTATGTCGTTCGTAATAGTTGTTTTTAAAGGCGGCTTATTGGGCCTGCGCAAACCTCCTGTCTCGTCGGAGGGCCGTCGTGTCAGGTCAGGGCTGTTTAATGTCCCACCTAACACCAGGACTTGGGCTTGTGCGTTTTGAGCGGCACACGGTCGCTTTGGCGGAGCCTACTTGCGGATACATGCAGCTTTTTATAGAGGTTTAACAGGGCCCACTGTCAAACCCCACCACATCCTAGGCAGGCGCCACAACTCGCAGATGGCCTGAGGAGGGATCGTCAAGCCCTTGGACATAGTCCCTGCTGTCCCTAGAAGGCTGACCATACGTACCGTATTTAACGGGACAGTTCTTAGACGTTATTGTGCTGTTCCATCGTAATCTAAAAAATCCTCAATTTGTCCCGTTTTTCATTGATTCTTCTAAAGAGCTCCAAAACATTATTTGAAAAACCCAGATTAATCCACCTAGCGTTGGTGGTGCCTTTCTCGCATTTAGTTAAGACACCAACCTAGGGTTGAAATGGGTTTAAATGGTCCGATGTACCATTTTCTTCATAACTTTTAAACGCAATGACCGATCGTTATAAAATTCAATAGTGATCAACAAGGCTTTGTCCCCTGTCGAATGAAACTTGTTGCGAGAAAATCGGTTAAGGATTACTATACGAAAAGTTGTCTAATGTTTTTTATAGCTTTTGTGCACACACATACACACATACATACACACGAACAGACAGACATGTGCTCAGCTCGTCGAGCTGAGTCGATTGGTATATAATACTATGGGTCTCAGAGGCTTCTATAAAAAGTTCGTTTGCGGAGTGAAACGATAGCCTTTCGGTATACAACTTAGTTGGACGAGAAAGGCAAAAATTCAATAATTTAGGCAGGAATCTAAACCCAATATAAAGAAAGTGGACGAAACCCATCAAAAAAGTGTGAGATGTTATATTATCACTGTTGCTTTGAAAATAATGCTACTTATGCCGTTATGTATTTTACATGGATCGACTTTCTTTAAGGTTTTTAACAGTTAATGACAACATGTGACAACGGGAGATTTTTTCGTACAATTTCATTTCAATTACCTTTTTTCTGTTTATTTCGAAGGCATCAAAGTTTGGACAATTCCATCTGTGTATGAATGGAACCGGCAACTTGTTAGGCAAGTTTATCATGAAAATCAGGTCTCTCATCAATCAGGTCAACATAAATACAGTCGCCTCTCCACATCTCGATATTGAAGGGACCATCGAGATAGGGGGAGATCGAGGAATGGAAGCAAAATTGAAATGGGTACTAGATCCAAAAAAGCTCGTTGCTATGAAAAACGACAACAAAACAAATGTCGTTTCCTGTTGTTGATGTGTTTGTTATTGTCCAAAGATGGTCTAGTAACCTAAAAATTTGAACATATCGACATGAGGAGAGTGAATTCTGAACAAAATATGATCAGAACACATCGAGATAGAGAGATATCGAGATAGGGAGGTTATCGAGATGTAGAAAGCCTAAAAGTATGTAGATTGAAGGGACTGAGGAAACCATCGACATAGGGAAAGATTTCGAGATATAGAATATCGAGATGTGAAGAGTCGACTGTAAAATGAAGCGCAGAGACAGACATTCTAATTCCCAGATTAAGTTCATTTTCTATTTTTCTTTTCTTGCGAAGTAGTTAGGTAATTCTTTTTTTTTTAAATCTTCTTTACCACATATTTTTCAATCGATTGATTCTTTTCGAAACATTAAGAATCATTCAAAGCCTTTCTGAATAATTCTGAATATTTCGAAATCATCCACTGTAAACAAACGACGACATTAAAAAATATTAATAAATCAGCTGAACAAAATCAAGTTTAAGGCAGCTTAAAATGTACTTGAGGGCCAGTTTACAGATCAGGAGTTTGTCTCAAAATTTCGCTTCCATGTGTTGTGTTTGAATAAGCCCAAGAGACGAGAATGATGTGTGAGTCTGAAGTTTTGTACTACACAAGAGCTTGAGCTTGATTGACTGCTCGTAGTTGCTACTCCATTATGACCAGATCAGCTGTTCTTGCACAGGGAACCAACAGATGTTTGCTTGGGACTAGCACACATCTTCAATGTACAAGTACTGGTGATCTCATTTGTTAGGTCATACTGGTTCCTGCCACGTCAGAATGCAAGTCAATGTAGGGAAGGGGGAGGAAATGATGATGCGAATCCTTGGCAACTGGTCAGTAGGGTGCGGAAGTCAAACACCCCTCGACCTACGAAGAAGGTGAGAGACAGAGGCGAGGCCTTGTTGGTGAAAACTGACAAGGACAAATACGCCGATGTCCTGAAATCGCTGCGAGCGGCCGATAGCCTATCGGCCCTGGGCCAGGACGTGCGCAGCGTTAGACGTACCAAGAACGGTGAAATGATCTTGGTACTGAAGCGTAACGCGCAATCCAGCAGGGTGGCTTATAAAAGCTTGCCCAGGAGGTCTTGGGTGACGGCGCTCAGGTCAGGTCGTTGGGTGCGGAAGTGACCCTCCAGTGTAAGCAGCTGGATGAGGTCACGACCGCGGAAGACGTCGTCTCTGCCGTCAAGAGCAGTGCGGCACAGAGGTTGAGCGGTCCTCTGTACGTCTAAGAGGGGATTCTTTGGTACGCAGGTAGCCTATCTCAGACTACCGGTGGCTGACGCCAAAAGGTCATTGAGAAAGGAAGCTGAAGATCGGCTGGTCAGTATGCCCAGTAAGCGTGCTCCAGCCACCTTCAGTGGACAGGTGCTACCGGTGCCTTGAGTCCGGGCACAAGTCTTATGACTGCAAGGGCCCAGACCGAAGCAAGATGTGTCGTCGCTGCGGCGAGGAGGGACACAAAGGCGCAGGAATGCGACAAGGCACCTATGTGCCTTATCTGCGCCAGTAAGGCAGGCCCGGAACCATGCTATGGGCGGGCCTGCGTGTCCCCTTCGGTGAAGCCAATAGGAAAAAGCCGGGCAAGTAACACAGCTGAATCTGAATCACTGTGCACCGGCCCAGCAACTGCTGTGGCAGGCGGTCTCGGAGTCGAGGATCGATGTCGCCCGCCTGTCCGACCCGTACAACGTCCCTGCCGGCAATGGCAACTGGGTGGCGGACGGGTCTGGAGTCGACAGCAATCTGCACAACAGGAAGGTAACCCGTTCAAGAGGTTGTACACTCCTCCGCGGAGGGTGTCGCGATAGCCAAGATCAATGGGGTGTTGTAGCTATTGTAGCTGCTACGCCCCACCAAGGTGGCCAAGGGAACAGTTCAACCAGATGATCGACAGGCTATCGGCCGACCTAGTAGGGCGGAGCCCGTTCGTTATAGCGGGAGACTTTAATGCTTGGGCAGTGGAATGGGGCAGCCGCTGCACCAATCAGAGGGGACAAGCGTTACTCGCGGCACTTGCAAAACTCGACGCAGTACTTGTCAATGACGGAGCCAGTAGCACCTTCCGTAGGAATGGGGCCGAAATCATGGATAGATGTAACGTTTGTCAGCCCCAGTCTGGTCTCGGACCTGGACTGGAGGGTGAACGAGGAGCTACACCCATAGTGATCACCTAGCAATTCGCTTCAAGATCAACTATGGTGTGCAGCGTCCGAGGGCGGGTGATCCCTGTATGGTCCGTGGGTGGAAGACCAATCACTTCGACAGCGAAGTTTTCACCGCGGCCCTGGGACTGGAGGCCAACACCGACAGTCTAAGCGGGGATGCGCTGATAGCTGTCCTATCACGCGCGTGCGACGCTACTATGCCGAGGAAAGCCCTGCCAAGAAATGGCAGACGCCCGGTATACTGGTGGAGTGCCGAAATTGCAGGCCTACGATCAGCCTGCCTCAAGGCTAGACGTAGGACGCAACGAGCCCGCACCGAGGAGGAAAGAACGGTCCGCCGGGAAGTGTTTCAAGCTGCGAGATTGGCCCTTAACAAAGGCCATCAAGAGCAACAAGAGAGCGAGCCTCGACAACCTGTGCGAGGGTGCCAATGCGATTCCGTGGGGTGACGCCTATGGGATCGTGATGGCCAAGACCAAAGGGGCTCTTCACCCCCGAACGGTCACCGGACCGGTTGGCGAGGATTGATGAAGTACTCTTCCGTCCCGAGCCACAAGTCCCTGGCACTCCTCCTGCGCTGCAAAGGCGCTGGGAGTGTGGCCGAAATGGTGGCTCCGGTGACGAACGAAGAGCTACTCGCAGTGGCTAACACCCTTGCGATGAACAAGCTCCAGGCCCCGATGGAGTTCAAACAGTGCACTCAAGGCAGCGATCATAGCGAACCCGAACATGTTCCAGGCTAGCTATGCAGAGATGCCTGAATGATGTTGTTTCCCTGAGAGATGGAAAAGGCAGAAGTTGGTACTGCTGCCGAAGGCCAGGAAGCCTCCGGGTGACCCATCGGCGTACAGACCAATTTGCCTGATCGACACGACCGGTAAACTGCTCGAGAGGATCATCCTCAACAGGCTCACCCCGTACGCAGAGGGTACGGATGGCCTGTCGAGTAACCAGTTTGGTTTTCGGAAGGGTAAGTCCACGGTGGACGCTATCAATTCAGTCCTCAAGACTGCAGAGGTAGCGATCCAACGGAAAAGGTGAGGAATTCGATACTGTGCGTTGGTGACACTGGACGTGAAGAACGCATTCAACAGCGCAAGCTGGGATGCCATCGCGCTCTCGTTACACCGGCTTAGCCTGCCGGTGGGACTGTACCGGATCTTGGAAAGCTACTTCCAGAACCGTGTGCTGCTATACGAGACCGATGCCGGTCAGAAAAGTGTTCCTATTACCGCAGGAGTCCCGCAAGGGTCAATCCTGGGCCCGGGGTTCTGAAGCTAAAGTTCCCTCCTGGTGTGAAGATCGTCGGCTTTGCTGACGATGTAACCCTAGAGGTCTACGGGGAGTCAATCCCCGAAGTAGAGCTAACCGCAGAACACGCGATCAGCACTGTGGCGGACTGGATGAGTGCGAGAGGCCTTGAGCTTGCTCAACATAAGACGGAGGTGGTTATCGTCAGCAACCGTAAGTCGGCACAACATACAGTTCTACACGTGGGAGACGTCGCGATCACTTCAAAGCGGAGTCTGAAGATTCTTGGGGTCATCATAGACGACAAGCTTACCTTCGGTAGCCATGTCGAATATGCGTGCAAGAAGGCTTCGACTGCTGTGGCGGCATTATCGAGGATGATGTCCAACAGCTCCAAGGTGTGCGCCAGTAGACGTAGGCTACTGGCAGGCGTTGCCGCATCTATTCTTAGGTACGGCGGCCCGTCCTGGGCAAAAGCACTGGGGGTAACCAGTTACCTGCGGAAACTGGAGAGCACCTACCGCTTGATGTGTCTCAGGGTGATATCGGCCTACCGTGATAGCGAGTATGATGCCAGTCGGGCTGGTCAGTGTTTTGAGCTACGTGGCACCAGAGGAGCCCGCGAGCGTACCAGGGTGACTTCGGTTGCCAGATGGCAGCGCGAGTGGGATAACTCCTCGAAAGGTAGGTGGACCCACCGGCTGATTCCTAACATATCGAGCTAGGTGGGGAGACCCTATGGGAGGTTCACTTCCATCTGACACAATTCCTGTCAGGCCATGGCTGTTTCCGACAGTACCACCACAGGTTTGGGCACGCGGAGGTTCCCGTCTGCCCTGACTGCCCAGGTGTTGATGAAACTGCAGAGCACATACTGTTCGTATGTCCTCGTTTCGACGTCGAAAGAAGAGCAATGCTAGACGTTTGCGGCCGGGACACAACTCCGGATAATCTTATCCAAAGGATGTGTCAAGCGGTGGAGAAGTGGAACGCAGTCTCGACTGCAACCACTCAGATTGCCTGCAGCTTGCAGAGAATCTGGCGTGCCGAGCAACAATCGACAAGCATGACTAACTTGTGATTGGTTAGTTAGAGCGAAAGTGCCGAACGCGAAGAAGTGTGTGAATGGTCTGCCCATGCAGAGGTAATGGCGCAGCGGGTGGCAACCGAGATCGTCACCTCGAAGCATGGCAGAAGTGTGAATGAATAGGTGCATGTGTGGACTGCCCACGCCGCGCTGGGAGTAGCGCAGGAATGTTGGTTCCTGTGACTACTGATACCCCGCGGCGTGGCAGAGGAGTGTGGGTGAGCATCCAAGTCAGTCTCACATGGTACGAAAGGAATGAGTTGAGTCGAGTTGAGCTAGTCTCATATGGCATGAACGAGGTGAGTCAGACTCACATGGTATGTCAGAAGTGGGAACCTAAGCGAAACGTCCCACAAGGGGTGCCAGAGGGAGTGTTAGGTCGAATGACTCGAGTAGTATGTGTCAGCGTGAACTGAATGAAAGAGGTGAGCAGTCTCACATGGTACGATAAAGGTGGGCATACAAGTTAGTCCCACATGGCATGAGAAGGGTGGGCACAAAAGTTAGACCCGCACGGCATGAGAAGGGTGGGCACACAAGTCAGACCCATAGGAGCGTTAGCGTGTGTGCAAGCATGGAGTGTATGAGCATGAATCAAGGGTTTGGGTGGGCATACAAGTTAGACCCACATGGCATGAGAAGGGTGGGCACACAAGTTAGACCCACACGGCATGACAGAGGTGCAACAGAGTATGTAGGGTGTGTTTGAGGGTGCGATAGAGCGAGCACCCAAGTCAGTCTCGCATGGGACGGGTGCCTGTGTGAGCGAGAATGAGCGAGTACGTTTAGTACTACCATCCCCCAGAAGTAGTACTGGGGGGGAAACGATGGTGGAGCCCAGTGGCGTAGCCACGGGGTGGTTTTGGGCTTAAAACCCTCCCCAGAGACAAAATTTGCGTAAGAAATTTTTTTTTAAAAAAAAAAAAAAATTTCAGTAACCCCCCCCCCCCCAAGACCAATTTTCTGCTTACGCCACTGGTGGAGCCCAAGGGAGCTTAGTCGGTATTACCGGTATGGTCGAGTCCGACACTCCAGTACACTTCCGTGTGGTAGTTTGGCAACTACAATGCACGTGTACTGGGTTAGTGTGTAAATGCATTCTCCCTTGTAAAAAAAAAAAAAAATGGTTGCCCTGCAGGGATGCTAAGAAATCGCTTCTAGCGACAAAGAACAAGAGAGTAACGGTCCACCAGAGTAGCTTGTGTTCGTTCTGATATGCGACCACCAGTTACTCGCTAAGCGTAACAGAGAGAGAACAAAACGTACGAGAGCAACGTTAATCATGCCATGTGACCGACTCTCCTACCTCCTAGAGTCGTTTAGTCATAAGTTGTTACAGACAAGATTAATCCTTTGTCGTGGTCTCCAGCGATTCAGCCTTGTTCGCTTAGTCTTATACGTAGGGAGTAAACGTTTGTCGGAGAGTGTTACAGTTAGCGAATAAAGGCAATCTCGTCTTGTTCATTTTACGAACAAGTGCAGCTTTTGATGATTAGTACATTTGGGAAATCCCATAAAATTCACTGTAACTTCTGAATTCACTGGAATACACATTCATTATTAATGGAACAACTTATGAATGGGATTAGAGGCTCCCACGCAATACAGCGGAACGGCGACGGAAATGGCAGATTTGATACTTAGCCCATCATTTTTTTGTCAAATTCCGCTGAATTACGTTTAGGGCTTCATAGGTCATTTTTTAAAGAGGGAAGGACTACTTTAGAAAACAAAGAATTATGTGAAAATTCTGAGCACGTGGGTCGATTGCAAACAAATAAGGAACATATATTCATTATTTCCTCCTACACCCATGGGTGGATTTCAACTAAATTGGGGGTATACATTCTTTATTTTCTGAAGACGATTATGGATGGAATAAGTGGGTAATTTCGTAACGTATGATTTTTCAACGCATTTCAATCACATTTAAATCTCGTAACCTTTTTCGCGTTGGTTTGTATCATTTTTCTTCCCCTCAAGATACATGCTCATACATTGGCGGGCAAAGAAAATCTTTCAATTAATAACTGAGGAAATGCTACTAGAATACCATGTTGAAAAGCGGCCCAAGCTCCAGATGGAATTTAGAGCCATTGAAGATGAAAAAGAAAACGAAGAAGAAGAAGGATTTATCAGAAGAATAAAAATGACGCTCTGAAACAATTGACAAATACACCCATATTATTGAAAACATTTGAATTTCGTGATTTGTTAGTACCGTTTTGACTCAAATCCCGAACAAACTCATATTCCGAACAATCATTACATGGAGATCTATATATAGATTTATATATTGCATATGTGAAATATTCTGTTATTGTTGCATAAATGAACAATTTTTCACGCCAGGCGTACATATTAAGGACTTAAGAATCGTCATATAATGTGATAACAATGAAATTTTGCAATTTAGTGCATTTAAGGTGATGTTTGGAAATCGAATCAGAGTGTTCGGCATTTGAGACAGTTTTTGACAGAATCAAATTATTCAGCGTTGATAGTTACAATCAATAAAATATAATTATCAAGCGCGTATATTCTCTATTCTTGCGCTACCCGATAGAAACAATTGGTCAATAAAAATATTTTAATTGAAGGTGTTCTGAATATAAGTCAAAACGGTAATCGAATTTAATCTAATGGTATTTTTTGGAGATTATTGCGTAACTACTCATCAAGTAACAATGCTGCTCCTGGCGTGAAAGATAGCACAGACAATTTCAGACTACTATGTTGCACTGCGCGTATCAGTGATGCTCTCAAAGGAGTTTAGCGATCATGACCTAGGATATCATGACTAAAGATACTCAACCTCTATAAAAATCGATAAGGTACTAATTATTGGGGCGATTAATCAAGACGCGGTTTTCGTTAAGTGAAAGCTCCTGAGTACTCCGTTTAGCCATGGGAGCGTCCACAAATTACGTAACGCTTAGAGGGGGAGGGGGATTGAGCGAAGTGTGACGTTCCATACAAAATTTTCAGATGTTTCATACAAGAAGTGTGACATAGGGGGAGGGGGTTGAAAATACCCAATTCTTGCAATGCATAATTAATGGATCTTCCTTATGTAGATTTTCTTTTAACCTGCGCTTAATGGGGAAGAGCCATAATCAGTATAAAATGGAGAAATAATTTTCCTCATACTAATTAGCCTACAAACTTAAAACGTCTTGTAATAAATCAGTTTTATCCAAATGCAGGTAAATTTTCGGATGACACTCAGAACATGATACAAAATTAGATGACAAGCCTGTGGTGGTAACAGATTGTATTGAATTTCCACCCGTAAACATCCTAAGGCCGAACCGAGAATCGAACTGGCTATCATCGGATTGGAAATCCTACGTCTTTGCTAGCAGGCTGACTGGAGACCCCCAACTGGATTTGTATTCGGATGTCAAGGGATTGACTTGTGTTTGAATATTTAAAATATTTCCAGTTTGAGTCGGATTCTGGTTGAATATAATATTGCACTCCATCAGGTGCTGGTTCGGTTATAAAATTAACACTGAGGTAAAAGGACTTAATAATTTTAATCAAACGTCTTATGAAAATTTGCCCCAAGAAAAGAGTTTCAATATGTTGCCTTATGAGCATGATATAAAAAAAGGGAAGTTAGTTCGAACCATGGAAGTCGGGATCAATAGGCCTGCATGTAGACCACATGACCATCGACGCGTAAATGAGGCACTGTAAGTGGAATAATCATTTAACGATTGGCGCCAATTGTGAATTTCGAAAGTCCAGTTCATGAATAAATACATCCGGTTTGAATTGTAATGTGAAACCAAACCATCTCTTTGCCTACTGTGCACTTCAAATAATCTGAACGTTGTTTCTATCTGAATTTTCAGCTACATTTCACTGCAAATGCTTAAAAAATTCACGTGAAACTTACGTGTCCGGTAAATTCTACCTGACAACTCAGTTAGAATATACCTAATAATCACGTAGAATGAGAAATCTACGGGAAAATTAGGTAAAAGTTTTTTTTTCAGGTTTCCATCTGATGCAGATTTTTTAGGGGTACATTCATTTCTTCGATAGGTTATTGCGCGTGATGAACCTAACCTTATATTTTTGACAGGTACTGGTCCTGTTGTAAACGTTTCGGATTTAGAATTGTTGCCTTTCTCGTATACAAAGTATACGTAAAGGCTATATGATCTGGTTTAGTCTAGTCTACACATACACAGCCAGTTTGTGAAAGAATCCTGGTAAGTGATAGATTCGACGACATCTATCACTTTTCTTGTCATTATTAATGTTTGAAGTACATCATAAATGCAGTTCAAACATAATAGCTACTGCGCAGTGTTGTTAATTTTTTTCATGGATATCAATGCTCAACTCGACTCAACATTTAAGTCATAGAATGGGAAAGTAAAGATGAATTAATCGTTGGGATTGACATTGCAAGGAGGATTAATATACACTCCTTGATTCCTCGAAGTCTTGGAATGGGACACAGTTTTTAGTCTAGTGCCTTGGCTTATACAATGATTGACAAATGTATGTATATGTGAAGGCTTTATGTTGACTCCAAAAACAAACTTTTACTAGAAGGCCCGGAGACCCATAGTATTATATGTGTGCGGGCGTGCGCGCGCGTGTGTGTGTGTGTGTGTGTGATTTGTGTGATTTATCTGCTCCTTTTTTTTTATAAATGACCATTCTAATTCCTGAATGTAATACAAATCTAGCTGGTTTAAATCGAATCATGTGCTTGGAAGTGATACCGAATAACATATTCATTTTTGAAAAACCGCTCCCACTCCACTAAATGAACTCTTCATTCATACCCTCTCCATCTACTAAAAAACCCACTCGACCCCTGAATAATCGACCTCTTGAAATTAATGATGTATTCCAAATTTGATTGAAATCTACAAATGCTACTACTACTCATATATACTCTGTATTTTCTCAAGCAGAAATGATTAGCTTCGTGATATAGAGAATATGTAGTTTAAATTTAGTTGAAATCAATTAATGCGCTTTTGAACCACACTAAATGAAATAAAACCCACCCGCACCATACACTCTATATCGCCAGCTTATCATCTTTGTCGCTCTCTTATTTCAACAGCGAACAAGCTTACTCCTCTCTTGTTACAACTTATGTCGTTTTCGTTTTTGCGGTGTAGCTGCACCGGGTGTACACTTTCTGCACTGAAATTGTTCGTTTTTGGTTTTCGCTCTACACTCAAACCCCACTTTTTCGTGCACCGTTCGGAAAGTGTACCACGCATAAAATCGAGAGTGTAGCTTGTTCGAATGGTGGTGTTACCAATACAGCCGCATGCCACGTGCTTGTTGCTGTCAAATTTTGTTTTGTTTTGGCTTCGGTTTTGATGTGCCGGGTGCGCGTTGGAGATTTTTTTTTAATAAAGTGGGAATGGTAATTGCGCGTTTTAATTCTATTCATCTAATGCAAAATAAATAAAAATGTTTTATGTATGTCATAAGAGAAGGATAATTAAAAACAGTGAAGGACATTTACTAATCGATTAGTTTATAAAAGTTAGGCGATGAATCAGGGTAAAAGAAATTGCTTACAACCAATTGTATTGTATACTAATTCATGTTCCTGCTATTAAATTTTATACTTTTGTTACCTTGACCATCGGTTTGTGTTCGGCAATGAACACAAACAATTTGAGGCAATGCGGGTGCCTATACTGCAGCTCGGAAAACTCGACGGGGGGAGGAATTGGTCATCATTCACTATTAACTATTCAAAACTGGTCCTGAGAAGAACCGTTCATGATGCCAAAAAACCAGGAATTGTAGTCGAAGAAATAAAAGCCGATGGTTACTTATTAGCTATGTTTATTTCTGTCGGACTATTATCGCAGCGGAAGGGCGGCTTCTTCTCCTCGGGATCGAAGTCACTGCAGCTGGTCTCGCTGCCACTCCTGTTGCTGTGTAGCTGGATTGCTACTACTGCTGCTGCTCTTCCTTGAAGGATGCGTCTTCGATGGTGGTCCAAAATTGAATGAAGGAACATCTTTGACACCCTCGATTTTATAATGGATTGCGTCACCTTTGGAGGGGAAATATAAAAAAGAAGAAGAAACACCGGCTTGCAGACGCATCCGCCGATGCATTGATGTGTGTGTATGTGGGTGTTTGCACAGTTTGGAGACTCGTGTTTGGTGCTTGGTATGTGGAGAGTTGATTGGCAAATAGGTGAATTTGGGGTTGGCAGCGCATGTTAGCGAACATACTGTCCACCATTGGAATGCAATTCCAATTTCATTTCAGATTCATCACTGTAGTCTTGCAAAGGTAGCGGGACGATTTTACTAACTGCTCTACGGTACACCCCGGATGGGGTTTTGAAGTCAACAACGCGTACGATATTGTCTTTCCTGGGTAGACAGCGACGATTCTACCAAGCTTTCACACTTGTGCTGGATGGTTGTCATCGGAAAGAAGAACTACAGCTCCGACTTCAATATTGGGTTGCTTTTTTGTCCACTTTGCTCTTGACTGGAATGTTGCAAGGTACTCACGTGACCACTTTTTCCAAAAATGGTCCCTCAGCTGGTTCAAATACTGCCATTTAGATAGCCGATTTTGCGGTACGTCCAAATACGATGAAAGCGGCGATAGGTTCTAACGGTCGACCAAGCATTAGATGGGCTGGTGTTATTGGCTGCGGGTCATTTGGGTCGTCTGACGATGAATAGAGAGGGCGAGAATTGACTATTGCTTCGATGTTAGTCAGCACTGTAGCAAATTGTTCGAAGGTTAGAGTAGTGTTTCCCAAAGTTCGGGTCAAATGGGATTTCACCACCTTAACTCCGGCCTCCCATAGACCACCAAAGTTAGGCGATCTCGGTGGAATAAACTCCCATTCCACCTCTCGAGCAATCAGGTAATCGTTGATTTTGCTTCTTTCCATCTCGTCGTTGAACATCGTTCGTAATTGGTGGAGCTCCTTCGAGGCGCCAACAAAATTCGTTCCATTGTCCGAAAATAGTTTCCGAACAAAACCGCGGCGATTGATGAAACGATCGAGTGCGGCGAGAAAAGCATCAGTCGTCAGATCCGACACCAATTCCAGATGTATGCCCTTCGTAGTTAGGCACACAAACAATGAAATATACGCCTTTACTACCTTCGGCTTATGCTTACCCTCCCTTACAAATACCGGTCCAGCATAGTCCACCCCGGTGAGCTCGAACGGTGCGTTAACGGTAACGCGTGCTTCTGGCAAAATTCCCATTAGCGGCTGGATGCTCCGTGGCTTCGTACGGAAACACTTAACACAATTGTGGATAACCTTTCTTATAACAGAGCGCGCATTTGTCAGCCAAAATTTCTGCCGAATGGCCGCCAGCAGTCCTGTTTGACCTTCGTGGAGTCGTTCTTCGTGGTACTTCTTAATCAGCATCTCCGTAATACGATGTTTTTGAGGCAACAATAATTGATGTTTGGCATCGAAAGGCAGCTTCGAGTTATGTAAGCGCCCCCCGACTCGCAATAATCCTTCGTTATCGATAAATGGTTGTAGGCTTGCAAATCGCTTGGGTAACTCTCCTCGTTGTACACTTAGAATTTCCTCTCGAAGCTCATTCTGCTGGAGAACTCGAACAATGGCGATTAAAGCCTTTCGCATGTCCTGGACGGTTAGACAATTGAATCGTTTTCTCTGATCCTTAGGCGTACAAGCCATGCGAACGAAACGAAACACGTGAGCCAAAACTCGTTGCATCTTGCCGAAGGAACTAAAACGCTCGAAAACTGGTTCACATAATTTCTTCACGGCTGGACTTACTATGACTTCATTCTTTAACTCGGGAATCTCACGTTCAGGAATCTTCTCAATAGTTTCTGTTCATATTCAGTGGAAATAAGAAAGGCCGGCCCATTCCACCAAAGGTTGCAGTGTTTCAAGAAATATGGCTTCATTCCCCGTGACACAATGTCGGCTGGGTTCCGAACACTATTCACGTAACACCATTCATAATGCTCGGTCAGCTGCCTTATAATTGCGACGCGATTTCGAACATACACCTGCAAATGATCCAAAGGTTTGTTGATCCATGCTAAAACAATTTGGCTGTCAGACCACAGTCTGACTTCACAGATCGATAGCTTCACGGTTGATATCACTTTGTCTACCAGCTTGGAGAGCAATAAGGCGGCACACAATTCCATCCTTGGAATCGTCATTTCTTTGAGAGGAGCCACCTTGGACTTACTGCACAAGAGATGAGTTGCGGCAGATCCGTCGCTTCGAACGCTACGGAGGTACACGCATGCACCATACGCTTTGATGGAAGCATCGGAAAATCTATGTATTTCCAATACCTCCCGCTCCTGTACCACGACGCATCTGGGGATCTCCAAATCGGGAATGTTCTCCAAAGATTCACGGAATTCCTTCCAACGCTGCAATAGGTCTCCATCAAGTGGGTCATCCCATCCTAGGTTGCAAGTCCATAAACACTGCATTATCATTTTCGCCTCAACGATGACCGGCGCGATGAGTCCCAACGGATCGAACAACCGTGCTATTTGGGATAGGACACTTCGCTTATTCACTGTCTCTTCAAGGTTGTTCGAATCGGATGCTTGACGGAAAAGAAAGAGGTCGCGCTTCGGATCCCACAAGAGTCCCAAAGCTTTAATTGCTTCGTTGGCACCGGAGTCGTGGATGGGTATCAATGTTTCTCCATCCTTTTCTGGAACATCAGATAGCACTTCCTCCGAGTTGGAGCACCACTTCCTAACGGGAAAACCGCCCTTGATCATCATCCTCTCGATATCGCTGCGTAGCTTCACTGCTGCTTCCACTGATCCGGCACCAGATAGTATGTCGTCCATACAAAACAGCCTCGACTGCTTCAGGAAAATCATTCATTTCATCCCTGGCTAATTAAATCATTGATCGCACTGCAATGAATGAGGCTGCTGACGTTCCGTAAGTCACAGTTAATAGTTCTAGCACCTTCGTCGCCTCGGAGGAGTCATTACGCCAGAAGATTCGTTGATATCGCGTCTGGGATGGACCAACAAGTATTTGCCAATACATCTTCGATACATCCGCAGTAATAACGATGGGGTGAGTCCGGAAGCGCATGACGATAGTGAACAAGTCGCTTTGGCTAATCAGACCGCTCATAAGCACGTCGTTTAGGGATAGTCCATTTGTCTTCGCGGTAGCGTCGAAAACGACACGTAATTTGGTACTGCTGCTTGTTGGCTTCAAAATACAATGGTGTGGCAGATAGTAGCTCTGGGTGCCCGGAGAATCCTCATCCTCATGAACTCGCCGGCAGTGACCAAGGGCTTGGTACTCCTCGATGAAATCGGCATACTGGGTTTTAAGGTCAGGATTTCGTGCCAACCTTTTCTCCAGAAGCAGGAATCGTTTCAAGGCGAGAGATCTAGAGTTTCCTAACTGGTTGACGTTATCTCGAAATGGTAACTGGACTACGAATCTTCCACCTTTTTCCCGACGATAGGTTCGCTGATAATGTTCTTCGAAACGTTGCTCCTCGGTGGTGATCATGGCTGGCTCAGAAATTTCTTCCTGGTTGAAGAACCGTTGCATACATTCTTCCAAGCCGTCAGTCAAGGCTATATTGGCACACACTGGGTTATCTTCCTCCTGTTCCGCGTACGATCCGGCCACGACCCATCCAAATTGGGTTTCATACAAGGCTGGCAGACGATTGGCAAGCTTTATTTGCCCTTCCTTCAGCACATCGAAAAATAGTTCGGCTCCAATCAACAACTCGATTTCCCGTGGGCAGTGGAATGAAGCATCGGCCATTATTATACCCGGAGGAATGTTCCAGTTATCAATGTTGACACGGACAGATGGAATCGTCCCTGTGACCTTCGGCGAAGTATAGCACTCAATGTTGGTAGCGAAACTACTGCAGTTGGACGACATTGGTACCACCACCTTGTGATGAAGCTGGGATCTATTGCCGCCAACGCCAATGACTGGAACAGTAGATGGGTATTTTGGTAATTTGAGCCTCTGCACCGCAGATTCTGCTAGAAGATTGATTTGGGATCCGGAATCCAATAAGGCTCGCACGTGATGCACTTGACCATTTTTTGCTGTCAGTTGAACCATCGCTGTCATTAGGAACACTTGTTTCCCCGGTGGAATGCTGGTACTTGAGCACGACGAACTCACGGGTTCTTCAAACGATGCGACGGCTTGATTCACTTCATGGTGTTTGGCTGTGTTGGTGGACTGTACCGTTGCCTTCTGTTGCTCGAAATGCACTAACGTATGGTGTTTTTTCGAGCATTTCGAACACGATTTATCACTGGAGCATCCTGCGCTGCGATGGCCCTTCCTTAGGCAGTTGAAGCACAAGTTTGCTTCCTTCAGTTTGGCTTGCCTTTGGTCCACATTCATCTTCAGGAATACGGAACACTTATAATTTTGATGATGTCCTGAACAGAAATCGCACACGTAATCCGTTGGCACAGACGCTGCATGTGAGGTTTTTGGTGGCACTGATTTTGGTGGAATATTAATCTTCTGATTGGAGAACTTTTGCATGCGATGGAACAGAAACAACTTTCTCACATCTTTCCAGAATAACGCAACGCTGTTTTAGGAACTCTATTGTAGATTCATACTCCGGCAGTTCGGTTTGATTGATGGAAGCTTCCACAGCTCTCGAGTCTGGTCATCTAATGCACGAGTTAGCACTGTCACCACAAGTAACTCAGACATTCCCGAAAGCGGCTGATTCAGTTTGACTAGGTTGTCCACATGACGGGTACATTCATCGACCAGGTTACGGAGGTCTTTCGATGACTTTTTCAACATTTTCTTCATGTTTAGGATTCCGAGGATATGCGACTCCAAGATCAATCGCTTATTACCAAAGCGTTCCTCCAGGATGTCCCATGCTCGTTGGTAGTTGTTGTTTTGCAGAGTCTCTAGGTCGATCACTCCAGCTGCATTTCCCGTCAGCGAGTTCTCCAGATGATACAATTTCACAGCGTCCGAATCTGTCGAATGTCGCATCAGGTCCAGAAACATGGCTTTGAACCGTGGCCATGACTCATACTTCCCGTCAAAGCTCGGGAGAGGAGCGCGGAAAGACTGCGGCTGAACAATAACCTGCTGCGGACCGCCTTGCACTGCAGTTGTTTGAATGGGAACACGGTTTTCCTTCTCTATCACCTCGGTCATCGTTTCTATCATGGTGGATGTTTCGTTGTACTGGCTCTCGAACTCGACATACTTCGCTTCCTGTTCGGTAACATTTTCCTCTGGAACGGAAGCCACCACCATGTCGTGGATATCATTATACTCTTGATAAATGACACCCATCTGCTTGGTGTAAACTCGGAGCTGCGGCAAGGATGGTCGCACATTTCGTTGGGATGCCGCATTCAACGCATTGAATATCCGAGTTAGTTTGGCTTTGACTTGACCTCGCTTGATAGTCATCAACCTTACGTCTTCTGGGCTGACCATTTTGTCCGGATTGAATTTCTAGCGATTACGGATTGTAGACCTGCAGGAACGTAGCGGCGGGAAGGAATCACACAACAACAAAATACCGCTACGATGGAAAACACACACGGCTCGGCTGCAGGCTACAGTAACGCGTACCGACGGTAATCGCACCGGACGGAATAACTTGCACGAATTTGCGGAACGATGGGAAACGATACTACGCGAAGCGGAAGTCAACTTTTCGGAACGGCACGAACACGATCGCGATGGTAGCGCTGTCCAAGCCACGCTAACGCTTTTAATTCATGTTGTTGAAGCCACGTGATCGCTTGTACTGCACGTTGTTGAAGCCACGTGAACGCTTTTCAACTTTTTTTTAACTCCACGTTGTTCAAGCCACTGGAACGCTTATGGATTCTTCACGTTGTTAAAGCCACGTGAACGCTTATGAATTTAGGATTTTCGCGTTGTTCAAGCCACGCGAACGCTTTTTCTACCCACCTGCCGTCAGCTGCACCCGATCCGGTTCGAAGGACCAATTTATGTTCGGCAATGAACACAAACAATTTGAGGCAATGCGGGTGCCTATACTGCAGCTCGGAAAACTCGACGGGGGGAGGAATTGGTCATCATTCACAATTAACTCTTCAAAACTGGTCCTGAGAAGAACCGTTCATGATGCCAATAAACCAGGAATTGTAGCCGAAGAAATAAAAGCCAATGGTTACTTATTAGCTATATTTATTTCTGTCCGACTATTATCGCAGCGGAAGTGCTGCCTTTTCTCTTCGGGATCAGAAGTCACTGCAGCTGGTCTCGCTGCCACTGCTGCTGCTCCTGTTGCTGTGTAGCTGGATTGCTACTGCTGCTGCTCTTCCTTGGAGGGATGCGTCTTCGATGGTGGTCCAAAACTGAATGAAAGAACATCCTTGACACCCTCGCTTTTATAATGGATTGCGTCACCTTTGGAGGGGAAAATAAAAAAAGAAGAAGAAACACCGGCTTGCTGACGCATGCGCCGATGCATTGATGCGTGTGTGTGTGTGTGTGGGCGTTTGCACTGTTTGGAGACTCGTGTTTGGTGCTTGGTGTGTGGAGAGTTGATTGGCAAAATAGGTGAATTTGGGGTTGGCAGCGCATGTTAGCGAACAGTTTGAATATATTATTAGTCATGAAATTATTCTATCAAACAAGTTTTTTTGTGGAACTTGAAAATAGTTCCAAAATTTTGAACCAATATCAGAACTTGTTCTTCGAAGTATTTTTTGGAAAAATCAACTAGTTTAAGGTGAAGAATCATTCCATAAACTCTTTTGTATTCCAAGTTTTTGGTATTTGTAAAGGATTTTTACAACATTTTCAGATTTTGAATATTCAGCTTTAATCTATTGAGATTTTTATTATCTTATAGAATCTAATGACTCAATAGCAATAATTATGGTCTTGCTTTGCCAGCTCACATTTTATTACATGGGCCACCTTTTAGTTGAGCCTTTGCTGGTTAACCCATGGAATTCAAAACGTAGCTGAGCATATTTAGCATAATTGAACATAATTTGTGAATGAATTATTGGCAGTGGCTGATATTCTACCCGCCGCTTCCACATCCAGGCGCTATCGTATATGCGCCAATAGCCAGCATGAGTTAACCGCCAGAAATTTGTATGGTGAAAGACATCTAACGCGGGTTTTCTCAAAATTAGGATCTTTTCATAAAAAAATATTTGGTACCGGTTATGTAGGAAGGTGTCCGCTACCACGCCTACCAAATATTTTTTCGATGAAGGTGCTTAATTTTGAGAAATCGAGCCTTAGATGCCTTTCGCCATACTGATTTCAGAAAGTTAACTCCTATTAAATGGCGTAATTTTAAACGGCTATTAGCTCAATCAGCATATCACGAATGTACATGTATAACAAGATTAGTTTAGAATCGAGTTTAGAATGTATAAACTGATTCGAGCTTTTTTAATTCGTTTAATAATAGTAGTTTGTGAAACAAGTTGCAAAAAGCTGAAAAAATCGAGTTTTGCAACGAGTTGCACACGCTATTTTTTGCAATGACGAAAAATGGGCTTCAATATGATAAATGTGTAGCAAAACGGTACAAACGGATTTACTCCATATGATTTTTTTCACCAAACAAATCATGTTGCTGCAGAGAACAAACATATTCCATGTTATCGTGCCACATTGCATAGGTCGACAAGCCTTGGAGCGATAGATGAACTTGCCTTTGGAAATTTTGATGTCATAGCCATCAAACTATTTCATTTATTACGCGACGCAGAGAATACACTATTTGATCAGTTACCCAAGCTTGATCAGCAAAATGTAGTCATGTAACTACTGTTCTGATGTTGGTATTTCATTATAGCACCCAAATGAGTGTTATAATGGATTTTATGCAACCTATTTGGGTTGCATAATGGTCATTGAAGCACCCATTTGATTGGTATGGAAAAGTAGGCCGTTTTATCACTCAATGACGTACTGTAAAGCAGGTATTATGATCAGGAATTGCAAAAATATCTTTGCAAAGCAATATTTTATAAAACTGGAAAACTTTGGAAACCAATTTCATTTATAACACATTCTACTTTCCACTTAATTTGTGAGTGCTAAGAAAAATGTATGTCTCTTACGAAACGAAGTTCGCCGCATTGTTATATAATAGCAAATTAAGGATTAGTGAAAACGTTTCCCTCAGAATCCACCATTCTTCTCAAAAACCTGAAATGGCCCAAGAATTCCCAATGAAAACCAAAAAAATCAATCTACTTGTAGTTTTGTATTGTGATTAATTGGAATATGCTTTTGCATATTTAAATACTTCCATCAGGAAAAAAGAAGCTCTTAATGAATTATTGGCCGTGAAATTTTGCAACATTTGATTCGTTTTGAAATATCATGCATCGTTTTCATGATCTGTCAGACAGTGAGTACTGTGTTCAACTTTAGATAATCGAAGCAATTAAACAGAAAATAAAAGTAAAATGTCTATAAGAGTGACACTATTCATACAATTTCTATTTAATCCCAACAAAAATAATTGGAATAACATACCTACATATTTCAAAGCAGGCAGCAAGAACAAGAACAAATATGACAGAGGCATGGAAGATGACCGATGTCACACATACTTTCGCAATCTTATTGGGACTGCACTGAAAATGTTTGTTTATGTGGTGCAAAATTATGCACTTTCCGGTGTAGCTACACCACAAAAACGAAAACGACATTACGATTCTAGTGAATCGCTGAGTGTTACACTCTCCCACAAACCTTAGTCGCTAGCGCATGGAGAGCAAGTTCATTCGTCTTTGTTTTGAATCCCGAACAACTTTGTCGGATGAGGCACCCTACTCTCCCGAGGCTACGAACAACCGCATGCTCCAATTCACTTGTTCAATAACAAAGCGGTGGAACGAACAATCGTGGATCGACTCATGTTCGCCAGCAGTGCATCCCTGTTGCCCTGTATTCAAAGTCGAAAGACAAAGATGTAAAAAAAGTAGACCAAGAGTAGCTTACAGTACCTCAGTAGCTCATTCACATTACTTTATCTACTTACCAGATATGTATATCTCATAAGGATGTGATATTTTAATAATGCTGTATTAAACATTTTATTACCACTTTATTTAATAATTAAAACCTACATGTCAATCTCTGCATCATACTCATCGTATTGTTTTGTTATTGAGGTAATTTAGTGATACTGATTCCTCTAGAAAAGTAAGGTTTCGTCTGTAGTTCCTGTCGATAATACGTACATAAATAGATAAATAAATAAAGATTTTTTTTTCTCATGTCTAATGCAATAAATTATACCGTAAATTTACAACAGTCGGCAGAATTGTTGAGCTGTTTGAAATACTGTCTTCACATTTCGTCGATTTTTCATCGAGCCCAAGAACATCGTTCGATAAAGCACACGAGCATTGGAAAGAAGAGAGCACGGTAGTTTTGAAGTTTTAGCTCTTTCGTTCCTAACTATTTTTCACTTATTTTGATGATTGTCTTCGTTTCTATTAGAACCTCGTTCAAGGCTTCATGTTTTTATATTATGCGTATAGAGAACAGACATCCATTTTGAGCTTAGAAAGACGAATATTTTGGAAATATTCGTGATGACACTGTCATTGCTAAAGTTGAATATGAAATTATAGCCAAACACATATATAAATACTAATGAATTCAACTTTGATTCGGAACATGCTGTATAATTTATTTTATAGGATTTCATTAAGATTATTTGTAGTTCGAATCGAATGCTACTTCCTTGAATTTGAGTAATGCAATACAACACATTTTTGTTTTTTTTTTATGAACTCGTGCTAGATTGGTGTTCTGTTCCCTTTTTGTTCATCATTTTCCACACATTTAAGTTGAATTGAATTCCAAAATCTTGCTTTACTCGAAAAGATAGTGATCGTGTTTTTAATTTCTGAATACAGTTTCGAACCTACTCCCGAACATGACTCATACTCCGAACCCTGGCTGGTGTATTAACACATTTAAACCTTTAGTATGCAGAATCAAGATTATAAACGTATTCGAGATCTCATGCAATTAATATCGCGAATAAAGTTGAAATGGTTTTTGAGTTAGCGAATGCTCGAGATATGTGTCATGTTCGGAATATGAATCAAAGCGATAATAGTTTTTTGTATTTCCGAAGATTCTGTCTTTACTCAAAATAAACACGTTTAAAATATTTTTATTCGAAGAAATGAAACTACATACGTGGAAAACAGAAATGGAAATTATTTCGAAAACACGCTCACTACACATTCCGCTTAACTGTAATTTTTGTTAAATAATTCACACCACTGTTTGAAACAACATGACATTTCAATTTGTTATGCGCTTACTTCATGTTGTTACTTTCTTTTATTCTCACTGCGTACATTCGATTTTAACTTTGCAGCTTTGTTTCTTATTCTATTATTCGTTATTTGAAAATTTTATTCTCGTCCTTTCAGTTTTCTATACATCATTATCAGTCTAAAATTACAAGTAATTTAGAAAATAATAACAACTATACAATTGAGGGTGCGGAGAAGGCATAGGTTCGGAATGTTTCTTGCTGTTTTGTTTATTAGTTAATTGGTTTATCAAGTATCTAATATTAAGTTTAGCTGACTAGCTTCTTTTATGTTTTCACGCTCATATACCCTTTCTTCGAATATTCGAAAAGATTTGCTGATAGGACTTGTGGAATGTAGTATTGTTTGGTTTGTTGTGAAGGATGTAGGAAGCTTAATCGCGCCTAAAGATTTGCACTTAACATTAGATACTCAAGATATCGATTTTCTTTAGTAAAATCTAGCTTTACTATGTGAGATTTTTTTATCACTGTAACCTCAAAATGCACTTTATCAAATAGGCAACGCATCGAATAGTTGCTTTTGTTTGGCGAATGTGTTTCAGAAAAAACTTTAGCCAATATAATTAAACCCTTCAAACACTAATCTATTCATCTCATTCTTTTGAGCTCTCTTCTTTCACATTACTCGCTTGTTTATTGCTTGATGGTTCGTCCGTACTCCCTTCGTCTGTGTTTATTTCGCTGATGACGTTATCATTGCTCCTTCCCTCTAGTTCGTTGGAAGTTTTAGCAGTACTCTCATCTACATCCATTTCATCGCCTAGTCCAGTCGTTTCTGTGTTTTCGTCATAATCCTTAGTCAAATTATCGAAAAATGCTTCCAAACTATCTAATATCGGTTTTCTGTCTGGTTTTCTTTCGATATGTTCAGCTTTCTCTTGCGTCTGTTTCGACTCATGCTTTTTCGGCCGCTCAGGCTCACTTTCGCTCTCCAAAAAGAATGCATTTTTGGACTGCGGATCCGGGTTCATCAATTCGCTTAGCTTGACGTCCTCTGCGTAGATAGGTCGGAAGCCTCCCTGCAGTTCAGGTTGGAAACCGCCCTTTTCGGAGGGTTTATTCGTGGACACATCATTCTCTTCTGAATGGTGATCATCGCTCCGATCAATTTTATTTTGTTCTTTGACTAACGCCTGGGGTGACGATGTTACAACTGCCCATCCTTCGTACGGGTTGGTAACTTTCACTGGATCCAAGCTAATGCTAGCCTGGAACGGTGCCTGGAAGTTATGTTCGTAGTGGTGGGCAGGATTTCCAAATTCATCAAAATCGTCCATCTTTAGATAGGACACCTCAGTTTGAGTTTCACCGTATGGCGAATAATAAGGCGAGTTTGGATGCTTGATGTAGTTGTACTTCTGGTTGGATTCCGTTGGTGTGTACGCGATGGCAATCGGCGTGCTTTCTGTGACTCGTTGCAATTTGGTCGAAATTACGGAGTCATCCGGTTGCTCCTTGCTGACTGGTTCCTCGCCGATGTTATAAACGGTATCCGGTTTCTTTTCAACAAATTCCGGCACGCGGTTCTTCGATTCGCTTTCTATCTCGATGAGAGAGTATGGATCCGGTTTTTCGATGTTATATGGGAAGTGAAGCTTTGGATGTTGCTTTTTGTCCTTTGCCATAAGAATTGGTTCCTGTTCAAAGTGAGAAGCTACTGAAAATGGGGTATTTTGATATTCGTTGCCTGGGCTGATCCTTACTGGAGGTGGTGTCATTAGGGGTTGCTCGCCATGATGTCCTACAACTACGGGATCAATGTTGCTTCCTGCATGAATGGAGTCCAGATTCATAGGGGTACTTTTGACGGGATAGACAACGTAGACCGGTTGCTTTCCATCGATGTTTGCCGCTTGTGGGGAAGAAGTTGGTGGTTGTCCCTCAATAGCTAGGTCGATTTTTTGTCCCGATGGTAGTTTATGTTTGGACTGCTCAGTTTGCTTTTTGGATTGAAGCATTTGCAGGGTCACCACCGGTTCCAATTTGGGGCGTTGTGGTTTATCGTCTGACATGGTGTTCTTTAGGATAGTTGGAGGATCACGTTGAAATTCATTATTGGGGGATTCTTCGGGGTTTCGATTTGGTACGGAGGATTTTTCGGGTGTTGGCGGAGCGTAGCTCTCAGCAAACCTGGAAGCTTGCGATGGACCTGGTGGTGGTGGTGGTTTAAGGTTTTGGGGAGCAATGTGGAATACGCGATCCTTCAGCATTGGAGGAGGCAGGCGATAGTATCGCCGGTTTTCATTGTGCACTTCCATTTGCTGAGGAGGGGGAGGTGGAGGGCGTATGGAATTCATTCGAGTCATAAATCTGGTCGGGACTGGAGAACGGCGAATCGCTAGAGTAGATGTTGGAGGAAGTTGTGCTGCGGGGTCAGTGAATGGTTTTCTTGGTGGCCCATTAGGCGGAAGATTTTTACCAGGTTGTTGTGGAGGAATTCTGAAATTACCAGCTTCTTTGTGATATGGGGGATGGCCATGTGATATCTTTGCATTTGGTCGGAATTGGGGTAAAATATTAGGAAGCTGAGGTGGTCGAACACCACCTGGGAATGGTCTACGTTGGATTTCTTTGTAAATGAAAGGTGGTCCTTGCGCAGACATTGGAGGTCTTGGACGTTTCAAAAGCTGGGTATTGTCTTGTTTTGAAGGAGGAGTTAGTTGTTCTGGTAAATCTGGAGTAAAGCTCGAAATTTCGTTTTTGTTCAATGCTTCATTATTTGGTGTATCGAAAACAATCCTGTTGGATACTTCATGAAGAGTACTTTCAATTTGATCATTTTTAGGAAACACGACCATAGCATTTGAACCCACGCCAATGGGGGCAGAATGTCCGTTGGGTGGCAACACTTCACTCTTATGAGTTCCACTGATAATAGGTGCATTTTCGTACTTGTCGTCACTTTCACTGGGGAATCTCACACTGGTGGTCTTTATAATGTCTTGAGGCTTAACTTGAACATTCACCGATGTGCCGACTTGCACATTAGAATTTTCATTTGGTTCGTCCAGCACCTGACCCATCTGATAACCAGCTGGTTGTGAACTGAGTGCGGCCGATGTAGGTTCTTGTGAGACTGTACTAACAAAATGTCCATCGTTTGAACTTCCTACCGATTGTTGAGAACCCAAAACAAACGTAGCCGAATGCTGATTTGGACTGATGACTACGCTATTCATGCTGGGAACCGATCCATATTTAATTAAGTTTATTTGTGGTTGCTGTACTTCATACTTGACGTATTGATTACTGAAATTATTATCGTTTGGAGGACTTTGTGGTCTGTGTCCATTTGATTGATACACTTCGTAATGGTCGTATTGATCGTTGCTTGGTTTCTGCGGACGATGTCCATTTGATTGTTGGATATCATACTTTACGTACTGATCTGTCAGATCAATGGATTGCTCAATTTTCGGCCCTTCTTGGTTTATTATTGGTTTGTGCTCTGGAATAAGAACAATTGCGGGTGGTGTTGTTTGCTCTGTTGTTTGCGAGATTGTTGTTTCAAAAACAATAGAGTTCTCTTTCTCTTCAGCGGCAGCTTGTTTGTCATCCAAGCCGAGAGAGTTGAATATATCGGAAAGGGACATTACAGCCGGATCGTTTGGAAGATCGATTTTGTTGCTGGTTTCATTTTTACGGTTCAGCATAATATGACTCGGTGGCAGTGGTCTGAATGGTGCTGGACGATTGCCCTCGTATTTTAGTGCTGGTATTGTAAATTTAATTTTATTAGCTGTATCCTCTTCCGGCAGTGTTTGCGATGGATGGTCTTCAAAACGAATGGGATTCGCAGGACGGGATTCGGTGATTGATTCTGAGGTAGTAGTGACCGGTTGAGTAGAGGATGGACTAGTCCATGGTCGAATAGAAGGTGAATAGAAGGTTGAAGAGCGAATAGGAGTTGTTTGCAGTTCGGTGATGTGAGGTCGTTGTGTTGTTGTTGTAGTCGGTAAAGAAAGTGTCGATGGTAGGAAGAATTTTTTACGAGTCATTTCTGTCGTTTCCAAATATTTGTTCTTTATGGTACTCTTGTAAGGGTATCTGGTGAACAACTGTTTTGCTGGCACAGTTGTTATTGGTAATTCTGTTGTCGTCGTAGTAGTCGTTGTTGTAATTGGTCTTCCAGAAGTAGTTGGATAAGTATAGCGAGAAGAAGGTTGAGTCGCTTGAGAAGTCGTAGTGCTCAACTGAGTTCGTGTGGTCTCAAGCTTTGCAGTTGTGTACTGAGGTCGTGTAAATTGGAATTTTGGTGCTGCTGTCGTTGTAGAAGGCGTTGAAGTTACATTCTTGTGATTCGACACTTTGTTGCTACCTTGGTATTTCAAATTAGCATACGAACTTGATATCAAAGGATACACAAAGTTCGACGAGGAGTACTTTACCGGCAGGTTCAAGAAATCGTGGAAATTAGGCGATGATTGGCTAACGATGACATCCTTTGTGTCACTGACATGACTGTCCTTTGTATCATAAGTTCCTTTATCATCTACGTCAATTTGATTGACAGTTTTCTTATGATTGAAATCAATCGCTCCTGTAGAAGGATCACGCTCAACGTAGAAGGGCTTTCCTCCATTGAAGACATTTGATGGTAAAATAGGATCACCATAGATTTCTTCATCTGCGATTGATTCTTCAGCTATCAGATCTTCCAAGTCATCATCGAAATTGAAGGCGTTTACTGATGCTGTCGCATACAATACCAAACATACTGCGACACTTATCGGCAGCAGCCGATTTCTCTCTCCCATCCTGTGATGTCAATGATCCTAAAAAAAGAAACAAATGAGAAAAAATATGTAAAGGTTGTATGCTTATTGGCGGGTATAGGTGAAACGGTAGATGGGTTAGACAAATGTACCAAGTTTTGACCTTCTTCTTACGCTAAGTATATGTAAAGGCTATATGTTCGCTCAAAATACAAACTTTTTATAGGAGCCATTGTTTCGTCCAGGGTGGGGGACTCTGTTGTATTGTGTAATACCGGTGATTCTCCGGGCGACGAAGAGGTGGCGAGAGGAGCTAATGACGGTGGCCAGGGTTGAAATTTGTCAAAGTCAATGCAGTGAAAAAACATGGATCTCAGCATTCTACGGTCTACAACTCACCCTGACAAGTCTTAATGGCAATTCCGGGCATGTTCAGGTCAGCCATGCAGAGGTGCCTGGACAAGCGGGCATTACCGGATATAGCAGAGACAGCGTTTGCTCCTGTTACCGAAACCTGGTCACCAGGAGACCCCTCAGCGTACATACAAATCCATCTAATAGATACTACAGGGAAGCTATTGGAGAACTTAATCCTGCAGAGAAAGTCGCCGTACGTAAAGGAGGCGGGAGGATTGTTGAGCGAGAAATTTGGCTTTCGGAGAGGAAGGTCTACTCTGGGCACCATTGAATCAGGGTGTCCCAGAAAGTGTAAGCACGATTTAAAAATAACATTATGTGCTACATAGAGTGCTTCGAAATGCGCGGCACGAGAGGCATCCGTAGGACTGTCAGGTTGGCCTCAATGGTCAAATGGCAGCGTGTGTGGGACAGTTCCATTAAGGATAGATGGACACATAGGTTGATACCGGAGATAGGTACGTGGGTCAAGAGGCGCCATGGGGAAATCACTTTCCACCTGACCCAGGTCCTTACAGGCCATGGTTGCTTCAGACAGTATCTACACCGGTACGGACACTCGGCTTCGCCCGAGTTACGATGTTCACTGCTGCAAGGACACGCAGCTAACCTTGAGTGTGCGTTGAGCACTGTCCCCCTTTGAAGCATTACTTCCTAGTTGTACCGAAGGGACGATGGGCTTGGCGGTAATGGAAACGGTTTAGCGGGTCGGGGATGTAGCCCTGCCTCCCTCGTTTGCTGTTGGAGGTGGCCCCTAACCTAGCACTTCCTGGACAGCCCAGGATGTCTGTTGAGCAGATTCCCCCTCCATTGCTTAGGAAGATAAAAAAAGACAACTACGGCATTACACACTTCTTGCCGAGTCTACTCACCGTACAAACTATGGACACAATGAGCCATGGAGCATGTGCTGCCGCACGTTTAATGCAGTAAGTCACGTGTTTGATTTCAATATTAGTAAAGAGGCCTATAAGTCAAGAATACAAAACATAGTATGGCTAATAAACATCTGTCCAACTTTACGTTGAAAATTGAAAAAAATAAAAACACGGCAGACTACGGTAGGCTGGACACGTTGTTTGTATGCCGGAAGAGCGTCAAGCGAAGATAACATTCAGTAAAGAGCTCGGAAGCCGCGTGTACGATGTCTTTTTGCAGTAGAAGAGGACCTGAGGGCGCTGAACGTTCAGTGCTACAGGAAGAGATAGGCCCAGGATCGAGTCCAGTAGAGGAGGATACACATGTAGCCCAACGAGTATCAAGTAAGTACCTAATCAATCTACTAAAAAAGTTACAGTAACAGCTAATGGATTTACTTTACATTGCAACATGCTTATTGCTCATACGTTCGTTTAATGATTGATTTGGAGGCCCCTTAAATGGTTAGGGCCATTAGTTGACTGTGTGAATTTGCGAGCTCAATTGTTTTCACTTTCGTTGAAGCCGATGCATGGTTTATGTGGTAATTTAAAACTGGTGGCATAAAATGAAGGAAAATAGTTCATTGTTCACCGTGGTGCGTGGAAGATGGAAATTGTCTTGTCACCCGAGAGCGAAAGTGAGTAAAAACCGTAAAAACGGTATAGTACAATTGTTTTTAGTGTCGGCTAATTCAAATCTACTGCAATACAACTGCTTAACAGTGTCAAGTTCAATTTGTTTTTGTAACATTTAATGTAGCATGTAGGTGCTGTATTTCTTAAGCAGATTGCAATTGTCTTTCTTGCATTACACAGTCGTACTGAAATGTTATACATCCTTAGGGGTCGGATCCGTATCAATAGTTTAAGATAACCAAGGATAAAACAAAGTCCCATTCAGATATCAAGCAGACTAAAGAGACATCAGGATAACTAGATAAATATTCGACGTTGAAACATAACCTGTAAGCTGATAGCTTAAGAAGCGCACAATGCTTTCTGATGAAAGCATCAAGAACATTTGCAGAACTGCAGGTACACTCCCTTCACAGTTTTGGAACTTTCAATGACGTTCTCAACACTCAATTACATTTATAATACCACAAAAACAACCAATTGTAGATATTAATACATGAATACCACCGTTAGGATCTAAGGACTTCAAATCGATGGCAAATAACCATGTTATGGAACACTTTTTGCCCAAAATGTAAACAACACTGTTTTGATGCAAATATTAGTTATAATTACTCCGCAGACGAGCCAGCCTATAGGCTAACAAAGCCCTATAGGCCCTATAGGGCTGAAAGTCTCCTTAATAAAGACAAAAAAAAGTTATAATGAATCGACTGCTTTGAGCGTGCTTACAGCGGCACACTAGGAGTTAACTTTCTGAAATCAGTATGGCGAAAGACATCTAAGGTTCGATTTCTCAAAATTAAGCACTTTAATCGAAAAAATATTTGGTAGGCGTAATAGCGGATACCATCCCTCATAACCGGTACCAAATAGTTTTTCATGAAAAGTTCTTAATTTTGAGAAAACCAGCGTTAGATGTCTTTCGCCATACAAATTTCTGGCGGTTAACTCTTGCTGGCTATTTTGTGCATATACTATAGCGCCTGGATGGTGCTGCGGCGGGTAGAAAATCAGCCACTGCCAATAATTCATTGCTGCAATATAAACAAACCTACAGTTATTGCTTTTCATCGTGAACGTGGATCGTCGACGTTTATGAAACGATTTATACAGGAAAAACTAAATTATTCCAGAACTGTAGGAAAATATTGTCGTGATCACAATTATGGAGCCAGTGCTTCAATCAAATTTCTTCAAATAAATAAAACTTAAAGCATTTTGAACATTTGAAACAGCCAAAATTATGATGGGTTGCTAGGTAGATATCTAATATTTCTAATAGAGCATCTGAAAAATAGTGAATTTGATTGTGAAATTATCACTTTTCGGAAAAAGTGTTTTATAATTGCGGGTGTTCCACAACTGTGGGGATTGTACAATGTTTTTCGTGCCTAACAAAATCATATCTAGGGTGGTCAAAAGGGGGTAATGGTAGCCTAGGATGTAACGTTGGCTCCAGAGTTACATTTTTCTCATGCGTACAAAAATGTGCTCCTGAGAAAGTTGACTCATAGCACGTAAGAATCGAAGTGTGCTGAGCAGTCAATGGACGCATAAATTAAATTAATTAATAAATTAATTTTGAGCGCGCAGTAAATGTGACACATAAGAAAAATCAAGTGCGCGTGCCCGTGTTCGTCGCCTGGTGCTATCTCATGCGCTTCCTTGAATGACCGAAATGAGCTCATACTTAGCTCTTCCCAGCAAATGTGAAACATTTATTGCATCCAGCACGTTCCTCTATTTCTAACCTATGATATAAAGTGATTTATTGACTACTGGTTCTCAACGAATCACATTCTCCATTATAGATTCTAATATGGATTCTTAAACCGACAAAGGCCTCTGGATGTTGAACAGAAGCCATGGAACTAAATGAACATTAACGCAAATGGAACCTAAGCACGACTAACATGCAGGGCATTGTAATATTTAAATATTCCTGCTGCATCGTGGACATTTCCGGCGGAAGCTTATCGATATAGTCCCAGTCGGATATATTTCCACTAATTGACCTTCCAGGTGGCGCAGGTTTCCGTGATGCGATCAATCAAACTTGCATAAGTTTCAATAAATTGGTCGTTGTTATATTCACTTTAATAAAGGGGTGATTTAACTGTGTCGTCCATTATTTTTTGAAATTTTTGGACCCCCCTTGGCGCGCTTTTTTATACCGAGTATGTGCACTGTCACAAAATCTTAGACCCCCCTCCTCTCCTTCAAACTCTGGACGTCATTGTTGAATGCCCCCAAGGATTAAAAATAATTAACGTAAAAGAACATCTGTTATTCAGTTCGTGGATTATCAGGATTCTTCGAGACCAAAAATACTTTTTTCTTAATTATGGAAAAACTTCTTCAAATGAGAGCTACGTTATCTAGGATTTTTACGATAGCTTCCATCAAAACGGCGAAATGAAACGGTCCACGGTGCCACAGTGAAACGGTCCTTCGTTGAAGAAGTGGAGACGCGTGCTGCAGATATTCCGGAAGGTGGCAGCGTGGAAGACCAATGGACCGCCATCAAGAATGCCTTCATCACCACCAGCGGGAACAATCTGGGCGAACTACACACCCAGAGAAAACAATGGATCACAGATGAGACCTGGAGAAAGATAGAGGAGCGAAGAGAAGCCAAAGCCGCGATAGAGCGATCGAAAACCAGAGGAGCTAAAGTCTTAGCCCGTCAACGATACGCGGCTCTTGAGAAGGAAGTAAAACGCTCATGTCGACGGGACAAGCGAGCGTGGGCAGACTCTCTGGCCGACGAAGGAGAGAGAGCCGCCGCAACCGGGGACATTCGCCTCCTCTACGATATCTCACGACGCTTAAGCGGGGCAAAGATGCCTGTGAAAGACGCGAATGATCAGTTATTGACCGACCCAACTGACCAGCTGAAACGCTGGTTCGAGCACTTCGAACAACTTTTTCAAGTGCCAGCCAGGCCATCACCACCTCGGCATGCTCTGCCTAGGATCCGACGTATAACACGGGTCAATACCGAAGCTCCATCACTGCTAGAGATTCAAACAGCCATCCAAAGCATGAAATCGAATAAAGCCTCAGGGGTCGACCGCATATCAGCCGAGATGTTCAAAGCTGACCCCATGACATCCGCTCAACTACTGCAACGTTTATTTCGTAATATCTGGGACACCGCAACTTTTCCGGTCGACTGGATGCAAGGTATCTTAGTGAAGGTGCCCAAAAAGGGTGACCTGACTGTATGCGATAACTGGCGAGGCATTATGTTGCTGTGTACCGTTCTCAAAGTTCTGTGCAAAATTATCCTAGTCCGGATTCAGGAGAAGATCGATGCGACTCTCCGGCGGCAGCAAGCCGGATTCCGTGCCGGAAGATCCTGTGTGGACCATATTGTCACGCTCCGCATCATTCTGGAGCAGGTCAACGAATTCCAAGAGTCCCTTTACTTGGTATTCATTGACTACGAAAAAGCTTTCGACCATCTCAATCACGATAATATGTGGGGCGCCCTGAGACGCAAGGGAGTTCATGAGAAAATCATCGCCCTCATCGAGGCACAGTACGAGGCCTTCTCGTGTAGAGTGCTGCACAATGGGGTCTTGTCCGACCCTATCCGGGTCGTAGCTGGTGTGAGGCAAGGATGTATTCTATCACCGTTACTGTTCCTCATCGTAATCGACGAGATTTTGGTAGATGCGATTGACCGTGAACCAAACCACGGGCTGTTATGGCAGCCTATAACCATGGAGCACCTAAATGACTTCGAATTGGTGGATAATGTTGCACTCCTCGCGCAACGGCGCTCTGATATGCAGAGTATGCTCAACGACCTTGCCGAGCGCTCCGCTTCACGGACATCGCAGCAGAGGCAGACCCAGAGGCTCATGGCGGCGAAGCCTCAATAAAGAAATAAAAGAAGTCGACCGAAATCTAACTTGGCAACAGGTTAAAGCGATAGCCGGGCAACGCTCAGGATGGTTATCTTTCAAGTCGGCCCTTTGCACCACCGGAGGTGTACAGGATCCATAAGTAAGTAAGTACAATTCTGCCTATTAAATCTTCACAGTACCTATATAGGGGAACTGTTCCGTTTTCCATATCACTGTACATATATTCATCTCATAGCGAAACAAAGAAATTCCGCACCAATTTCGTCGCTTCTTCTTGCTAACATGCATGCTCACTGCTGAAAAAAATCACAAAAATAATAAACATACAAAATACCTTTTCATTGCTTTGTTTTTCGTGAGACCAATATCGGAGCTATGAGATGAAGTCCAGGAGCAGTAACCCTACATATGTCAAATGTGAAAATATTGACGGTTTAATCACATCCAGTGCCTGCGCGGTCGTCAAGTGCTTTTGAAGCGCATCAAAGCATTTTTCTGTTTATTTTTCCTAGCGCTCCGACAGAAGGGTCACTAAGCGATCAGCTCATGCGACGAGCGCATGAGACGGATCGCATGCGCCGCACATGAGATACATAGCAACTAGAAGGAGACGCGTGAATTCGAAGCGCATCACCTACTTCGTTCGTATGAGAAAGTTGAAATTGCGTCTCGTGCACCTCCAGCTGAAGCACGTACACAGTAACTCAACTTGGCTCACCACGCGAATTAATAAATAATTCAGCGTCAGTTTATCGAAGTTTGACCTACGGATTGTTTGTTTGGACAATTGTATTTTTTTATTTATTGAGGCACTGATAAACTGTTTTGTTCGCCTCGATGATGATGATGGATTTTATATATATTGACGTAATTGTAATTTGACCTTTTTTTGTGTAGTCTACAAAAGTTTGAGTCTCGCGCGCGCAAAGCAGATATGGATGATTTTAAAAATTATGTACAGACTTGCGCATTTTCAACTGTTTGAATGATTCTTCGGATTAGTAATGGGCTATCTGGTAGAGTTTTGTTCCCGTGGTTGATACCGAAACTTTTGATATCGACGGAGCGGTAACACAAGTTTTAGTTTAGTTGACGACTTAGATTATTAATTTTATTGATGCTTACGAGTGATAAACGTTAAATGGTCTTGTATAAACATGAAACGCGATTCTTGGTGGAACTTTTGAAATCTGTGCGAGAGGTATCTCAAGTTTTGCATTTTAGTATAAACTCGAAGTCATATGCGTAACTAGAGTCTCGGTCTAGGGGGGGCCAAGGCACCAGCTGGTGGGATGTAATTTTCAAAGGCGATTTAAAGCATTGTGCACATGGAATGCAATAGAAATTGTTTGACTAAGTTTATCGCTCATTCGTCCTAGAACTAACATAAAAAAAATCGCGAATAATACAATGGATTTCCAATGATGCTGTGATTGCTTCAAAACGCTGTGTCTGTGTCAACTTGTCTTCTCCATGTTACTAAATGTGGATAAGTGTGTAATCTAAGATTCAAGAATCTTCTTCGAATTATCTATAAATGAAATTCGATATGAGTATATTTCTGAAAGTTTTAAAGCATTTCCATGATTACTTAATGCATAAAGATCTCGATTTTTTTGAAACTTGAAATTTTTGAAACTCTTTAGATGTGGAATAAATTCCACGAAATTTTGTCATAATCAATATAAGTATTCATGCAATTCCAAAATGTATGCTATGTGCTGAAATAGTTAAGTGCCGATGAACACAAATTTGGAATCCTAAAGTGCTTTTTATGAACCATAAATTCCATGAGTCATAAAATTATGAGTCATAAATCAAATTCCAGAATAACATAGGGTTTTTGACGTTAGGAAGAGGCTTTATTATGGTTTTCTGAATAGGTGAGAGATTTCTCTACAAAAAACAAAGAGACTTGAGAAGCAACCAAATCGATCTGAATTGTGCTGCAAAAGAAATGTTTTCTGATACGAACTGGTTTCTAAATCTATTTTTTTTATCCTAAAAAACAAATTCTAACTAAAGCAGGCACAAAAGAGTTTTCCGATGATCCTTATGAAATCGCCAAAAATTAAATGGAACAAGATCTTTTGAGGATTATAAAAATATTTCTTTAATGCAATCTCTGTTGTGAGTGCGAAGGTTGCCTAAATTTTGTCCTAATACTTTCAATGGAATGCGTTGTTGATTTTTCTGTCATTGTAACAAAGATTCTTAAGTTTTATAATTTTATATCTTTCTGTGCCAGAATTATATAGCGAGAGCAAAAAGCTTCATAGGAATTTGATCAACTGTTTTGCGGCATACCTTGCGATTAACTCGAAGATTTTCGAAAGAATGGTCGTTCGAAATTTCATTGACCGGATTTGTGTACATGTGCTCATTTTGATGGAGTTGCTTCAGTCTTTTTTGAAGCGGATGGTAGTTTAATAGAACAGAAATATTTATATCTTAATACAATTATGTTTTTATGTTTCTGCGACCAGGATATTAGTCAAACAAATACAGAACAAATTTATTATTTTAAGCTAGCAACTGAATTAGAAGCGGCATTGATTTTAGCTTAAAAATTGAGAAAATGTTTCCGGGGGTCCAACTTAAATATTTCGATGCTTTGCTGAACAAATGGTCATAGATGTGATAACGCAACAAAACATATGTTTATAGAATTCATAATCAAAATTAAGAAATATGTAGGAAATATGTAAATGAAATAAAAACTGACTAAGTTGGAATTACTTTTCAAAATGTTCTGGGGGGGGGGGGGGCACAAGTAGGTCGGGGGGGGGCCAGCCCCCCCCCCGGCCCCCCCTTATTTACGCCAATGCTCGAAGTATCACTACCGATGCTTATGAGAATCTGTAGATGAAAACAACAGTTTTTTTTTCTTAATTTACCTTTTTTGCTGGATAGTAATGAAAAGTTATGTAATTCATATCTGTGATGGTAATCAGATCGTTTTTGTTTTTTGCAAATCTGATTAAATTGTTATTATATCATTCAATTAATTATCTTAAAGATAAATCGTCTAGCTCAAACCTTTGTAGGGGTATGTGGCGGGACCATCATCATCATCAGTTGAAGGGAGATATTTACCACTGATTCTTTGAAAAGGTGTATCAAATATATTTTATTTACATTACGATAGATTCATGCTTCTTCAACTAATAAACGCATACTTCTCAAACGATGTGCTATATCAAATATTTCAAGTTCAAGATCTACTCAGTATCTATAAGGCTACAAAAATATGTGTAAAAAACTCTGTCATATTTTTTTAGAGAGTGAACGCAAACTTTAGACCGAAAGCGTATGCATAACTTTGCATTGTACACCTCCCATACACCTTCACATTTTCCTAATGACCTCCTGTAAAATCGTCTGCCTAGGATAGAGAATGTGTGTCTCGAATTTGGTTGAAAGCGGACAATGGGTTCAGAAGCTATTGTTCGTTTCTTAAGCATTACCCAAAACCACCCGCTATCCCAAATGATCCTTCGAAAGACAATTCTTTTCAATTGCTCCACATTCCAACTGGAACTTGGCCTGCTTTTCTACTTAGTGTTCTATTAGCATTTCGTTAGTTAAGTTAAAAATTAAGTTAGTTAGTTAAAAGCTTTCTATGCCCGCCATTAATTGCATGAGTATGTTTCTTAGTGTGGAAAGTATAATGGATACACGATGCCCAGGGAATCGACTGGACAGAGAATAGAACTCGCTATCTCTGGATTTGCAATCCAACGCCTTTCCTTGTAAAGCTAACTGGAGGACCATTGAGAATATGTATTCCAACCTGGTTGATATTGAGTAACTCATGTGTTAAACAGTCATATAAAACTGTTTGTTTCGTAAATATGCGTTCTCCCTTTCCCACCTGATGCCCCACTCCACCCAGTATATATGTAGTTATCTTCTTAGGACGAAGAATATACGTTCCAAATTGGTCAAGGACATCAGAAGTTACACCGAATTGACCTCCAACAATTCCCCCCTCCCCACCCTTCGAGAATTGGAGAATAATGTCCCAAAGTTTGGTCCCAGAGCGAAACCTAGCACTATTGATAGAAATAAAAATGGTTGGCTTAAAGTTTTAATCTATATTGCTTCGTATATCCTTATTATTAATACAATAAATAGTTTTATTTTATTTGAAAACGATGTAATTTCTATATTTATGGTCCAATTCAACCATTGGAATATTCAACCTGCCAGAGCCAATTGAAATGTTTTAATCATTAATAATTAAACAATATACCATAGCAAATAATGATGATAGTGTTGATCAAATTCAGATCAACTAGTCTAGAGATGAATACATGTTTTTGTTAGTTAGTTAATTTATCATAATGATAAATATTTGTAAAGTTCATGTTCCTCTACATCAAGTGATGTAGCTCGTAGTTTGAATACCCTGTATCAAAATGAATGATAATCATTTTTGTCTCACTTAGATAATGCAATATGGCCCGGAGTTTATGAATTTCCTGTTAAGTCGGCAAAGCTGTGCAAACTAGTTCTGGTGCATATACCATTCATAAACAGATTACCGATTGTGCTTCATAAACTGCTTTTGCGTTTTCCTCCAACAGCAAATATCACTATCTATGGTGGGTTGTTTTTCACACACGGTTTCATAAGTACGATTAGCAGCTCCTAGACGATATAGAAGTGAATGCCGTGAGAAAAGCGTATTTAAATTCCATTCAATCAAGGTAATTTGGCCAATATCTTTATTAGATGCGGTCTCTCGGATGCTTTACTTCCTTATCTATTTGCCTATGGGCTAAATTACGACGTGGAACTGATGGAAGTATTTACGCCTTTATCAACATGGAAGCGGGAAATGGCGAGGGAAAAAATTGAACAATGATTTTAAGTAACAGGTGATTAGACGTGTTTACAAACCGGATAAACAATAAAAGTAGTTCAGTGCAAATATATACATTTTTTTGTATAAAGTAAGGAAATTATTTGAAGCTTTTTAGTGACATGTCTTTACTTTTCGTAAGACGAGTATTATCACCTTTTATGGTACCACTTGATTGTAGCCTTACAGATACGCATCTCGACTTCAACAGTAAGGCAATTTATTAGGATATGAGATAAACTAATACGGTGGAAATCTATGTTATTTAGGGTGGTATTTTGGACATCTGAATATATGTTTTGGACTTTTGTTACATAACTATTTCAAGAAATGTGATTAAGAGGCTAAACACTAAACAGGTTCTTCAACACTATTTAGTTGAAGAGCAGGAAAAGTACGCTGAATAGGAAAATGGAACAAAGCAGAACGTGGAGTTCTTGCTGATAGGGAGGCAGATGAAACGAGTTTTCCAGTGGAATCCGATAAGCGACCGCATTTGCGTGTTGCGAATAAAGGGCCAATTCTTCTACAGTCTGATCAACATCTATGACCCAACGAACGATAAGCTTGGTGACGTGAAGGATGCATTCTTTGAAAGCCTTGATAAAGGCTACGGAGATGTCCCAACAAACGATGTAAAGGTTGCCATCAGGGACACAAACGCGCAGATCAGGTGAGAAAGCTTCTTTCACCCTGTCATTGGTACAATACTCGGAGGGAAACTAGCACCAACGTACGGACATGCAATGAATTATTTTCTTATTTGTTTAGGGTTAGTGATTAGGGTTAGATACGTTGCGGCCGATTGAGGAGCTGGGGACCATATGGATGGCATACTTTCGTGGGGAGATCCTAATTTCGCGTTGGTTCTTGTCACGGGGTTGTTCTGGAAGGTTCTGCAGACGGGAGGCGCTGCTGTGGCCACCGTATCTGGCCGGATTCGGCCGGGTTCTTGAGATGGTCGTAGAATGAGATTCGGGCTTGACCTGATGTCGGTTACGGGCTGTTACCGACGGGACGCCAGAGATGGCAGAGGCCAGCAGGGATCTTGAGATGGTCGTCGGGCGGGGTTCGGAATCGACCTGGTGTCGGTTATGAGCTTGTACCGACGAGATGCCAGCGAAGGCAGATACTAGCAGGGTTCTTATCCTTGGTGTTGGCCCAGATGCCAGTGCAAAGGAGACATCAGTAATGGCGCCATGCGTGCGAACTCGTCGCAGATGGTCAGACGGAAGGCGGACTTGACTTGATGCTGATTACCGGCTTGTATCGACGGAGCGACAGCGATGGCGGAAGCACACCGGTTTCTTGGGAAATTGGGAATCGGCCACGTGTCCATGCAGAGAAGATCTCAATGGTGGTGGAAGGTGAATGGTTTCGTCGTGAAGGTCACTCCGAGCGCTTGGCCCGAGGTCGCATCCTTTTCTGTTCAACGGAGATCTCCTAAGGGTGATAATTTCGTGTTTTTCAGCCGGTCGCAACCTAGGCACCACCTTCTAGGATCGTGGACTTCTGCCAAACCTGGCGATAAAGATGGCGACTTTCTGCATTTGAATGTCGGTGTTATTGGCGCTTTGCGACACATTTTTGTACACGGTAATGGTCTATTACCGACTGACTTTTGACCCTCTCAGTGTTCTTCTTTTTTCGATTTCGCACTAGGAGTTGGTGTTACCCGAGAAAACTTAGCTCGGATTTCGAGTTCCACAGTAGCGTCAGTAATTACACTATTAAGGAAGGAATAGTCATTTTACTAATAAAATAGATGCCTATTCCCCCTTGCTGGCACTACATGCGGAGTTTCACATCTTTTGGTAGTTTTTATAGTTGTTATTTTTGTATGAAAGTACGTTAATTTTCAACGAAGGTATTGTAACCGTTTTTGGTAACATGTTACAGCATGAATCACGAGCTGTATCAAGTGTACAAAGAAGAAAACATTGTTAATATTTCAGCAGTTGGCTGGCCACTTAGTGCCAATGTCGGAAGAAAGAATAGTGAAAACAATATTCAACAGAGAACCCGATAGAGGCCCGTGACTTCGTGTAAAGTTACGAACACGCTGGCTACAAGCGGTGGGATCGGACTATTGAACCTTAAACGTTCGGGGAAACTGGAGGAACATTGCCTAAGATATATTATAGAACTTATCTATTCCAGAAGCCTTCAGTGGCAAACAAATAAAAAAATAAAAGCTTTCAATGCCAATTGAAAAAAAATCTCACATATAAAATAGCTGATTATCCAGTAATCAGTGTAATTCAAAACGACCGCTTAGAGCATAGTGATCCCCAGCATGCTCACTATCAAGGCCCACACAGCAATTTTGAGCTGTTGAAGCGGGCTGCAGTATATTTGCAAGCTATATCATTCCTGCAAATCTAATTCAAATAACACACTTGTCATAATACATATTTTATCACAGCTGACTGTTAGTCTTTACCATTGTTTTTGCAAAAGCAGACTTTTTTTTGACGACAACATCTCTTCGGTTCCCGACCTTTTCCGTCAAAATTCGTATCTCGATTTATTGTCTCAATCTATTCTTTGGCTCATTTAAGGTCAATTTTCTTAATGAACCCATATTTTTCATAGCCTCTAACTATTTAAAAAAAATCGTAAACAAAACCCGAAAAAGTGCTGCACGTGTGAATCGGTCTGAAAAATTTACCCGATGTTCGTTCAAATTCGGGCGGATGTGTTACCAAACAGCACTTTTTTTACATTTTGTTTAAAACTTTTGAAATATACTTAGAGGCGTAACAAATATGCGTTCTTTGTGAAAGTGATGAATTTCATTAACCATGATAGAATTGGTGCTTAAACATCATAAATTATGTGAACTGACCTTTCCCGTCAACAATTTTTATTTGCTCAATCGATTCTATATTTTATTTAAGGTCAACTTTCCGACTTTCCCAAAGAACCAATATTGTTTGACTTCTTTAGGTATTTTTAAAATGTAAAACAAAAATTCGAAAAAGGGCTGTTTTTCAAGATTGGCCTAAAATTTGCCCGATTTTTAACGAACATCGGGTGCATTTCTCAGGCCGGTTAACATGTGCAGCATTTTTTCGGTTTTTGTTTTAGATTTTTTTAAAAGGTTGGAGACTTAAAAAAATATGGGTTCTATGGGAAAGTTGACCTTAAATAAGTCAAAGAACGGACTGAGACAATGAAACGAGATTCCCTGAGTATAGTGAAAAAATGGACAAAATGCTTATAAATGGGCCACATATAGTGTATTTTCTGATATCCTTCGCAGGCCGCAGGAAAAGCTTAGAGGGCCGCATGCAGCCCGCGGGTCGCGCTTTGGGGATCACTGGCTTAGAGCATTGGCATTTGGAATTTCATCAGTGTTACGTCTGTTTGCCTATAGCACAACACTCACTTCCCTTCGATTTATCGCACAAGAAAATAAAATAAATACACAATGTCTAGGACACTGCAACTTTCCCGGCCACTGAATGCAAGGTATCTTAATGAAGGTTCCCGAAAGGGTGACCGGACTGTATGCAATAACTGGGGCATAATGTTGCTGTGTACCGTTCTCAAAGTTTTATGCAAAGTTATCCTAGACGGATTCAGGAGAAGATCGATGCGATTCTCCGGCGGCAGCAGGCCGGATTCCGTGCCGGAAGATTCTGTGTGGACCATATGGTCACGCTCCGTATCATTCTGGAGCAGGTAAACGAATTTCAAGAGTCCCTTTACTTGGTATTCGTTGACTACGAAAGAGCTTTCAACCGTCTCAATCAAGCGTATATGTGGGGCTCTTGAGACGCAAGGCGGTTCCTGAGAAAATCGTCAGCCTCATCAAGGCACAGTACGAGGTCTTCTCATGTAGAGTGCTGCACAATAGGATCTATCCGGTCGTATCTGGTATGAGGCAAGGATGTATTCTGTCATCGCTACTGTTTCGAACCGAAATCGGGGAGATTCTGGTAGGTGCAATTGATCGTGAACCAAAGCGCCTATAACCTATGGCATCAAAAACGACTTCGAATTGGTGGATATGCAGAGTAAGCTCAATTACCTTGCCGAGTACTCTTTTTCGGTAGGTCTAGTCATCAACGTCATCCAAATCAAATCGTTGGATGTGAACACGGTGACCCCTTCCAGCTCCACAGTAGCCGAGTAATCAGTGAAGAATGTTGAAAGCTTCCAATACCATGGTAGCCAGATGGTATCAGACGGCGGTACCAGGATCGACATAGGCGCATGGATCAAGAAAGCAAGTGAAATATCTGGGAGCACTAGCAGATAAGTGAACGTACCAAAATTTCGTGCCTGGTGGCCTTACAACTGGATCTCAACCAACGAGCTCCATCGTCATTGTCACCAGAAGCCGATAGCAACTGAAATTAGGGAACGGAAATGTGGCTGGGTCGAAATCTGTAAGCAAGTATTCTACTGGAACCCAGCTGGACATCGCAGCAGAGGCAGACCCAGAGGCTCATGCCGGCGTAGCCTCCATAAAGAAATTTAAAGCTCAACCGAAATCTAACTTGGCAACAGGTTAAGGCGATAGCTGAGCATCGCCCAGGATGGAGGCAAGAATAAAATCTTGGTTCGGCCAGTTCGATAGCAAGGAACGTGAGTAAAACATTTTAAGTCCGCATTGATATTTCTCATCCCACAGATCGCATCGTTTACCGAAGTGAATCCAGATAAAATATGCTTTCGCACTTACAAATGCCCTGCCCTAGTCAATCGAGGAGATGCAGAGGTGTACTCGGTCTCTAGTAGCAATGCTTTTCTTCCAATATGACTATAAGGACGTGGGTGATGCCGTTATTGACTGGAAATGGATAGCAGACCACAAGTTCTATTGATTTCGTTCTCTGTAAAATTTCGCAAGTTCTACGGACAATCACGGAGTAGCATCTTCGAATTGTATGGTTATAATGTTCATGTTCATGCTTAATGGAACTTTTGTTTATATCAGACTACAAAATTATTGATAGGCTTGTTATAACTTTGGTTTAGGATGTTGAAAAAGTAATTGAAATATGTACCTATCAATTATTATTATTTTGAAACAAAAAGTTGCTACGATTCCGTAAGCAAAAATGTCGATCCAAATAATCAAAACGCAATTATGGTAAAGTGACCAATAGTGGACCCCCAACCAATAGTGGACCCTCCAGCCATTTTTGCATTATTACTGCACAATGTTAGCTTTTCGCTATGAAATTCTATCGGGAGAACCTACCTTACAGTCCTATGATTTGATTACATGCGTTGGAAATGCTATGGAAAGTCAAATTAGATGATTTTTTACAATTCTATAAAAAATAAACACGAGAGTGTCCATTATAGGAATATTTTGGGGGGTCCATAATAGGAAGAAGGTAGAAGAACGTTCCGAAACGGAACATGACAATGAAATAAAGTGTCAACTATAGGGAAACAGAGCCCGCAGGGGGTCTACTATAGGGCGAATTCAGTTAGACTTTAAAACACTAGTTTAAACAAATAACGTCGTGTATTTGGGTGTTTTATGTATGTATCGTGAAGACGGGATGCACAGCTTGTTGTTAGATATCAAGCAGAGTTAATATTTTGAAAATTTCTAAGCCGTATGACAGGAAGAGCAAAATTCCACTACTAGGGGGTCCACTATTGGGCATTTTACCCTATATGAATGATTATTATGAACATATGAAGCTAATAGCTGTCACAATTGTCTTCTGATTTTGTTTTACCTTTCTACTCGGGGAGGTACTGATAGCAACTTGCTCATTTCTTGCTCCATCCAGGTGCCAACTAGTAAGAAGAATACTTATGCAAATTAGTCAAATATTTTTATTCATATTCCAATTTGCTATAGCGGTAAAAGCGAAATCGTTTTGTCATGTTGGTTGCTTCGGAGGTCGACTTTTCAAAAATACTCTAAACCTCAATCCAGTAACTGTCGAAGCACAGCACATTTTTGAACAACGATGGAGTACGACGATATGAAATCAGAATGTTGAGGAAAATTGTATATTTACAATGTGTTGTCGTGGGAAATAGTGTTGCGATCGTATACAATTATAGGGGAACTACTCCTTGAATTCATACCATGTACCCAAATCAATACCATTCGAAAACAAAGAATTGGTGCGCTAATTGTTTTATTTTTCATTTTTGTGATTTTTTTCAGCAGTGAGCAACAACAAAACAACAAAACATTGAGCCTAAATTGCCTGTTTTGCGAATGCTATTGATATAGGAGCATGTTATTAATAATGGTAATTAGTAAGACATGATCGTTCTGAAACCATGCCATTAACGTTTGTGTCATTCAAAATAAGCGTTCCTGCCACACTTGAAGCAATAATAACCTCCTCACAATTTTGGCCTACCGAGGTATCTATCAAACCTTTCTCCACGCGCAACACATCGCAAAAAAAAATTATTAGGAGGACGCAATCGGCTTCAGCGCAGAATACACCCTCACAACGTCAACGTGTTGCCTCACGGGCCAACCGCCAGCAGCAGATATTTCCTCCGCTTCAATACCTCCTAACGTTGCAGACCAGAACTGCACTGCCTCAAATTTCGAATCAAGCACAACCCAAAGTACTACCACAGATAACAGATATTTAGGCTAGAACAAATTTTATTGAAAATCCTGTGTAAACTTTTAAATTGATATACGTTGGCCCACTACTGCCATCTACTCAACTGATTGCGGCAGTACATACAGACGCAGCTGATAAACAACCGTCGAACGCAGCCATTGCATTTGACAGACGCATTCGGGCTGCGTTTTCAATAACAATGATCCTTGCGCCATCTCCAATCGATTGCCAAACGCGGTCCCAATTTAAAATACCTTTGAATTAACGGTTGCCGATGTTTACACACGTATCGGATGCCAGCCTCAATATCTGTTATCTGTGGTACTACCCCATTACGCAAGAATAATTTCAACAATGGTATGAATCAAAAATTGTTGATTTACTACCAAAACGTTGGTGGAATCAATATGCGTGTCACCGAATATCGTCTCGCCCGTTCCAACTCAAGCTATGATGCATACGCTTTTACCGAAACATGGTTAAATGCAAATACCATGTCCAGTCAGGTTTTCGAGGGATCTTACAGCGTTTTACGTTTGGATCGTAATTCCAACAACAGCAATAAAAGATCGGGCGGAGGGGTGGTTTTTGCACTGCGATCTAATTTTAAAGCTAGGCAAATATCAACCCAATACTGACGCAGTTGAGCCACTTAGGGCCGTTAATTCTCCTAGTTTATCTCAACGACGTTCACCAGCTTATAAGATCATTTAAGTTGTCCTTTGCCGACGATTTCAAACTTTACTGGATTGTTAATGACGCTTCTGATACTTATTTCTTGCAAACTCAGCTTGACGTGTTCATCGATTGGTGTGAGATAAACCGTATGTATGGTACTTAATGCTGACAAATGTTCAGTGATCTCATTCTCGTGCAAACGCTGCTCGATTGACTACTGCTACAAAATTGGAACAACGAATCTTAAAAAAGAACGCGTCGTTAAGGATCTAGGCGTACTATTGGATTCAAAACTATCTTTCAACGATCATGTCGCATTCGTGTCCTCCAAAGCTTCTAAGATGCTTGGTTTCATTTTCCGCTTCTTCAGACTTCAAGAATATCCATTGTTTGAAAGCACTGAATTGTTCCTTGGTAAGATCGTTTCTAGAATTCTCTTCTGTTGTTTGGGCACCGTTTTACCAAAACAGTATATTGCGATATCTGTTATATTATCTTCTTCTATATATATAAAACAAAGTTGGCATTTGTACGACCGCGCATCATTCAAGAAAAGACAACCCAATTTTTACTAATTTATATCCCTTTTCTTCTTCTACTTACGAGGAAAAATGTTAAGATGAAATGGAATACTTTAAAGATCAATGCCCAATCTTTTCGTTGAAATGGGTTTTCGTACAATTTTGCATGATTTTTTTCAATTTTGATCATCTTCTTCTATATATATAAAACAAAGTTGGCATTTGTACGACCGCTCATCACTTAAGAATAGACAACCCAATTTTTACTGATTTATATCCCTTTTCTTCTTCTATTTACGAGGATAAATGTTAAGATGAAATGGAATACTTTAAAAATCAATGCCCAATCTTTTCGTTGTAATGGGTTTCCGTACAATTTTGCATGATTTTTTTCAATTTTGATCATTTATAAATATAAATCAAAGTTGGCATTTGTATGACCGCACCTCACTCAAGCAAAAACAACCCAATTTTTGCTAATTTATATTCTTCTTCTATTTAGGAAAAAAGATCAATGCTCAATCTTTTCGTTGAAATGGGTTTTCGTACAATTTTTCATGATTTTTTTCAATTTTGATCATCTATATATATAAAACAAAGTTGGCATTTGTACGACCGCGCATGGCTCAAGAATAGACAGCTTAATTTTTGCTAAATTACATCCCTTTTTTTTTTTTAAATTGGCAATCGAAATAAAATCTGTCCGATGAAATAGTTTGTCGTGCATTTTTTATAATAATTTCAAATCATGTCATCTAAGTTGACATTATCTCAGATAACGGAAAGATCGATTTTTGTTAATTTTGGATTGGCTACTAAATTAATTCGAAAAGTGTCATGATAAAATAATGTCAAAAAAGGAGAAAATATTTTGAAAAACCGGCTTGTTTTTTAGATAAATTATGTACGTTAAAAAATATAGCCGCAAATTTATCAGTTTTGGGCGAGACAAAGTTCGCCGGGTCAGCTAATATAGTATATATATTACCAAAACACATATATTGCGTATCGAGGCAATCCAATGCAAATTTGTTCGTTTCGCGTTACGGCATCTCCACTGGCATGATCCAAACAACCTACCAAGTTACCATGACCGCTGCAAGCTCAATGGATTAGAGTTAGATTAGAGATTAGCCGTATCTTCAATCGATGTGCTACTGAATTTGACTTTCACCTTTCTCGTCCCAATCTTCGGAAAAAGTTTTGCCGAATACTTGCCGCTTCTAACACAAACACCCTTTGATAAATAGTTAGTCAGGATAGACATTAAGTATTGTTAAATTGTAAACTTGTAATAGTCTTAAGAAATATTGCATCTGTTGGAAATTGTAATTTCTGTTGATATAAAAGAAGAGGAGGTTTTGCGCCCGCTTGAGGAAGGGACTTTGCTCTACTCAAGCGGGCTTTTCCCTGCTCCAAATAATGAATAAATAATAAAGAATGGAACAGATACCCTATATGGTCATGGTTCGATATCATTTCGTCATATGTCCAGCATTTTTGTAAATCTTTTTTTTTTGTTCATTAACATTAGCAATTCGCACAAATTCGTAGGTGGTACAAGCCTGGACTATTGTATGAGAGTAGCATCACTTTCATCCGTGCAGAGGGAAGCAGGCGCGAAGTCGACCCTTCCCACCTTCCGAGGACATAGGGCGTGGTAAGGCCATCTGGAAAGCCGGCAATGCGCTGGCACGATACCATGGTGTTCTTCTAAAAAAGCGAGTCACGATGTTCAATACTGCAAGGACACGCAGCTAACCTCGAGGGTGCGTTGTGCACTGGCCCCCCTTTGAAGCATTACTTTCTGGTTGTACCGAAAGGACGATGGGCTTGACGGCAATGGAAACGGTTTAGCGGGTCGGGGATGTAGTCCTGCCTCCCTCGGTGATCCCTAACCCCGCACTTCCTGGTCAACCCAGGATGTCTGTTGAGCAGATTCCCCCTCCATTGCTTAGGAAGAAAAAAAAACCCTTTCACTCTCACTAACTCTGGCTCTCTCATTCACTTTCACTCAATCAGTCGTTCACTCATTCACTCATTCGCTCTCACTCACTCACTTACAAACTCTCACTCACTCACTTACTAACTCTGACTCACTTTCACTCACTCCCACTCACTCACTCTCTAACACTCACGCACTCAATCTCACACACAAACACTCATTCTCACTCAATCTCACACACACTCGTTCTCACTCACTCACTTTCACTCAATCACTCGTTCACTCACTCACTAATTCACTCTCACCTACTCATTCTCATTCACTCACTAACTCTCACTCTCACCCACTCATTCTCACTTACTCACTAACTCTTACTCTCACTTTGATTCACTCAGTCACTCTCTCTGGGGTTCACGCGGCATCATAATTCCAGCCGTGCAGAGGGAAGCAGGCGCGAAGTCGAGCCTTCCCACCTTCCGAGGACATAGGGCGTGGTAAGGCCACCTGGAAAGCCGGCAATGCGCTGGCACGATACCATGGCGAGTCGATATAAAGCGAGTCACGATGTTCGGTGCTGCAAGGACACGCAGTTAACCTCGCGGATGCGTTGTGCACTGCCCCCCCCCTTTGAAGCATTACTTTCTGGATGTACCGAAGGGACGACGGGCTTGGCAGCAATGGAAACGGTTTAGCGGGTCGGAGATAGAGTCCTGCCTCCCTCGTTTGCTGATGGAGGTGGTCCCTAAACCCGCACTTCCCCGCACCCAGGATGTCTGTTGAGCAGATTCCCCCTCCATTGCTCAGAAAGAAAAAAAAACTCAGTCACTCTCTCACTCACTTACTCATTCTCACTCACTAGTTCACTCATTTCCTCTTGCTCTCTCTCTCTCACTCATTCTCTCTCTCACTCACTCTCTCCCTTTCTCTAGCAATTTCTCCTTCTTCTCGTTATCTTTCCCTCTCTCGTTATCTTTCCCTCTCTCGTTATCTTTCCCTCTTGTCGCTCGTGTGTTCGGATTTGTTTATACAAACACACACGAGCGACAAAAGGGAAAGACAACGAGAAGAGCGAGATATAGCTAGAGGAAGGGAAAGAGTGAGTGAGAGAGAAATTGAGTGGAAGAGAGAGTAAAAGGAAAAGAGTGAGCGAATGAGTAAGTGAGTGAGGATGACTGAGTGAGAGTGAGTGAGTAAGTAAAGGTGAGGGTTAGTAAGTAAGTCAAAATGAGAGTTAGTGAGTGCGTGAGTGAGAATGAGTGAGTGAGAGTGAATGAGTGAGTGAGTGAACGAGTGATTGAGTGAAAGTGAGTGAGTGTAAGATTTAGTGAGTAACTGAAAATAAGTGTGTGTGTTTGAGATTGAGTGAGTGAGTAAGTAGAGTGCGTGAATGAGTGAGAGTGAGTGAGAGAGAGAGTAAGAGTGAGTGAATGAGTGAGAGTGAGTGAATAAGTGAGAGTGAGTGAATGAGTGAGAGTGAGTGAATAAGTGAGAGTGAGTGAGTGAGTAAGAATGAGTGAGTGAGTGTGAATAACTAAGTGAGTGAAAGAATGATTGAGTGAAATTGAGTGAGTGAACCAGAGTTAGTGAGTGAGAGTAAAAGAGTGAGTGAGAATGAGTGTGTATGTAAGATTAAGTGCGTTAGTGAGAGAGTGAGTGAGTGAGTGAGAGAGAATGAGTGATTGTGAACGAGTGAGTGAGTGATAGTGATAGAGTGAGAATGAGTTAGAGCGAGTGAGTAAGTAAGCAAGTGATTGAGAGAGAGAGAGAGAGAGTGAGTAAGCTAGAAAGAGTGGGTGGGAGAGGATTAGTGAGAAAGAGTGAGTGATTGAGATACAGAGGTGGCCGTTTCACTATGTACTATTTCTCACTTCTCGTACAAACTCAGTACTCAACTCTTACTTCTCACGGCTAATTTTACACTTCTTACTTCTTATTCTCACTGCTCATTTCTCACTACTCATTGATCACTATAGACTTCTTCTCTTTTCACCGGAAACGCAAATCCCGCTCCCATTTACATTACATGGGAGACCAAATCCCGGGACACATTTTCAAAACTGTATATCAGCCTTAAGAATGGATATTTATCATTTCATTTCATTTCTACAAATCTGACAACTATTGTATAAATTCTTGGAATATACAATTCTGTAAGTTTTTTATGCAGATATTGTATATCCCAAATTATTATACAGTTTCTGTAAGGTTCTTATGCAGGACTGTATTAAAATCTGCCATCCACTGGTTGGATGATACACGTTTGATAATAGCTTTGAAGTGCTTCTAACTACACATCATCAATCAATGTTCCATACGTTTAGCTTCTCGAGAAAACATTGCTAATCAATATTGCTGTTGACACACGCTGAAATAAAATACACACCCATTTCAAAATAGGTCACATTCCTCGTCAAACAACGGGAATGCTATGCAAATTCTACGATCAAATAGGCAATCAATGAATATCATTATCACCGTGACTGCTTCAACCCAGGATAAATGCTGAAAAGACAAACATCAATTTCGAATTATGTAGACTCTGGAGAGAAAAGATCCACAAAAAAGGTGAAAAAAGTTTGTTCACCTACATTTGCAGTTGGCCTGGCCGCGATCGCCAATATCGTATGGTGCCGCGCACGCGACTTTCAGCGTATAAATGTTGTCTCGGTCATGCACACCACAAATCCGTCACGATAGCAGCCCATAAATTCTTGTTTATGTTTTATTTCTCTTTTTCTTGAAACAGATATATGTATACCTAAACTATACAAGGAAAGTTATATTTTGAACACCAATCGTTTCGATTTTTGATGCAGTGTTTTCGCTAAGAAACAGAGTGTTATTGTTTGGCTATATAAAAACTAATTATTTAATAACTTATGGGGTATGGCTCGGGTCCCTCAAAATCTTATGTTTCGTACTTTTTGGAGCTCCCGCAAACTGTCGGCCCCGGGTTCCCCTTCCAGAAATGTCTGGTCCTGCTGGGAGTGAAAATCGACCGATTTTCAATTTTCTCTATAGTTTATAACCTCTTTTACTTAAATGCATCGTAAATTCTCTAGATTATAAGAATTACAGAAAATTGTTAAAAAAAATTTTGTCTCCCACCCTCTGAATTTTATGCCCAAAAATAATATTTTGATAGGGCAACAAAAACAAATCGGAAAAATTTGAGGATTTTCAAAACATTTTTTAACAAATCCGATGATTTTTTTTTCATTTTAATATTTTTTTATAACACCCCCCCTCCCTCTTTGAGCTTTTGGAAACCAGTAGGACATAATTTTAATTAAATATTTGTAACGGCCTTATTGGTTTTCAAGCATATGCTGGACTTTTCATTTTGAACGACGTAGAAAATTTGATAGTCTATCGCACTATTTATACATAATGTAATTACATATCTTTATTTTGCTTTTAACGCTTCATAATACGTTCGTACGCGAGTCATAAATGTTTCTTTTTTAGACAATGTTACACGGTAAGTAGGAGAATTAATGTAGTCATTACACCGCAAACCTGTCGCAGTGAGAAAAACCGGCAGACTGGTATCTCCTCGCCGTATGCACAGTTAGTTATTATGCAAGTGCTCTACATCTGCAGCCGACAATGCATTCAATGTGATGTATGTTCGACGCCATTATCTTTTGTTCTTTTCGTTATTTCGTTGGATACCACTTTAGTCGAAAATTGGTCAAAGCTACATTCCGACAGCGGTTCTCATGAGACATATACAAATTATGGATATGTGATTTTAAACAAAACTGAAAGCTGTTGGAGAATATACGAAATCGAAACAATAACGTTGAAGCGATTTTTATTTCTCACATTTGGTCACACAAGTTGGGTTGCACATTATTAAACGATGAACCAGTAGATCGAATAAAAAACAAGAGGTTATTAGGGTCACTATTTTCTTACACATCCATCAAATAAAAATTTCTGCTACAATCTATTAGATGCATATTGTTGCGGTCGTATTTACTGTTCTGCCTTCTCCTTGTCTGTATAATTTCTTTTATAATGCATTATGAACTAACAATTTTTCATTCAAATCTGCCTTCTCGATGACATTCTAGATCATTGTGTCGTTGGTGTCGATGGATTTTACTTAGGGGCTGTCTATCTACCACGTGGACCGGTTTTGGTCAATTTAAAAAAAACTGGGATGTCCCCTCCCAGTCATTAAGTTTAAATTTTGTTCAAATAAATTTTCAAAAATTTGTATGGACCGTGGACATTTGTCATACCTCTCCCTGAGCTGTCAACGTGGTATATGGACAGAACCAAGTTGGTCAATTTCATACACTGTACAAGAATGCAGCCGATGCGATCATTTAAATCGTTTTAAAGTTTTCTCAAGGCAAGCGCTAGAACGACGCCACAGTACTTTTGATTTATTTTTCTTACAAGATTTGCGTTTGCAAATTTGCATATCTTGCAGGATTTGCTTTTTAGGTATTATGACTAGTTTTGAGGAACCAAAAACTAGCTGCTTGGTCTTGGCTTATTTTTTTGTAATCTAGCCAAAGTACACATAGGGTAAATGATGTATTTTGGACATCTGAATATATTTTGGACTTTTGGTTATATTTTGAGAGTTTTTCGACATAGCTTTCTTCAAATAAATATGAATCGTGTGCTTCTTTGGCCTCTTTCATAATCACATTTCTAACCACATTTATGTAACAAAATAAACAAAATATAGAAAAAAGTCCAAAATATATTCAAATGTCCAAAATACCATCGTTACCCTATTATATGTCTTCAACGAATATTTTGGAGCCAGTTAAAATATCTACAGTTTAATGTTTGATCATGCTTAAATTAGATTTAAATGATTTTTCTCAAATGGACATTTTCAAATTTACTAGAATTAAAAACTGATTTTGTTATTCAGTGTGATTATTATGTTATCAATAAAAAACAATAACGTATCGATCCCAAAAACACTTTTATTGTTTATGGCCAATGCACATGAAAAGCTATTATTTGTTGTGCACCAATGTAATGCTCCAATACATTTCATTTGGAAAAAATGATTTAAAGATGGGTGCTCTTTTTGCCCCGAAGGGATTTTCATCTTGCCCCGTAGTATATTTGAGCCAGTCAACAACCTTAAGGTGGTTAAGGTGGTTATACAAATAGCCACAAATCAGCCATCTTGGAAACCACGTGCTTTTTTCAGTCGATTTTTTATGAGCACGGATTGAGAGAATCATTACGCGCATAGTGGTAATACAATCGTAGAAACATTTGCTCACTCATGCTATACAATCGACTTTAATTTCAGCACTGTTTGAAAAGTATAATGTCGTATTTTACCTATTGAAGATGAGAGTGGTAAAATATGTGGTGAATTTAAAATTCACCACGGGACTGATTGTATAATCGGTGTCAGGCCATTTGGCCGAATGCCGTCTGGCCGAATGCCGTTTGGCCGAACGCCATTTGGCCGAATGCCGTTTGGCCGAACGGGTCGTTTGGCCGAATGCCGTTTGGCCGAATAGTTAAAAAATTTACTTCAAATTACGAGTAGCGAAGATTGAGAAATGAAACGTGAGTAATGAGAAGTAAGAAGTGAGAAGTGAAATGTGAAAAGTGGGAAGAGAAAAGTGAACAGAGAACTTCTTCCTTCTTCTTCCTGCTCCTTCTTCCTTCTTCTTTTTTCTCCTTCTTCCTTCTTCTTCCTCCTTTTCCCTTCTTCCTTCTCCTTTTTCCTTCTTCTTTCTTCCGTATTTATTTTTCCTTCTATCGTTTTTCTTTTTCCTTCCTTTTTCTTTCTTCCTTTTTCATTCCCCTTTCTTTCTTCTTTCAACTTCCTTCTTTCTAATTCCTCTTCCTTCCCCTTTCTCCCTTTTTTCTTCTTCCTTCTTCATTATTTCTATTCCTTCTCTCTTCTTCTTTTTTTCCCTCTTCCTTTTTCTTTGTTCCTTCTTCTTTCTTCCTTCTTCCTTCTTCCTTCTTCCTTCTTCCTTGTTCCTTCTTCCTTCTTCCTTCTTCGTTCTTCCTTCTTCTTTGTTCCTTCTTCCTTCTTCCTTCTTCCTTCTTCCATCTTCCTTCTTACATCTTCCTTCGTCCTTTTTCCTTCTTCCTTCTTCTTTCTTCCTTGTTCCTTATTCCTTCTTCCTTCTTCCTTATTTCTTCTTCCTTCTTCCTTCTTCCTTATTTCTTCTTCCTTCTTCCTTCTTCTTTTATCCTTCTTCCTTCTTCATTCTTCCTTCCTCCATCTTCCGTCTTCCTTCTTCCTTCTTCTTTCTTTTTTCTTCCTTCTTCCTTCTTCCATTTTCCTTCTTGCTTCTTCCTTCTTCTTTCTTCATTCTTCCTTCTTCTTTCTTCTTTCTTCCTTATTCCTTCTTCCTTATTCCTTCTTCCTTCTTTCTTCTTTATTCTTTCTAGTTCTCTCTTCCTTCTTCCTTCTTCCTTCTTTCTTCTTCTTTCTTCCTTCTTCCTTCTTCCTTCTTCTATCTTCCTTCTTTTATCTTCCTTCTTCTATCTTCCTTCTTCCTTCTTCCTACTTCCTTCTTCCTTCTTCCTTCATCCTTCTTCCTCCTTCCTTCTTCCTTCTTCCTTCATGCTTCTTTCTTCTTTATTCTTCCTACTTCCTTCTTCCTTCTTCCTTCTTCCTTCTTCTTTCTTCTTTCTTCTTTCTTCTTTCTTCCTTCTTCTCTCTTCTTTCTTCCTTCTTCCTTCTTCCTTCTTCCTTCTTCTTTCATCTTTCTTTCTTCTTTATTCTTCCTACTTCTTTTGTTTTTCTTTTTTCCTTCTTGACTCTTTCTTCTTCCTTGATTCTTTCTTCTTCTATGGTTCTTTCTTCTTTCTCTTTCCTTCTTCTTCGTTTATTCTTCATTCGGAGAATTTCAACTATTCGGCCAAACGGCATTCGGCCAGATGGCGTTCGGCCAAATGACCCTTTCGGCCAAATGGCATTCGGCCAAACGACATTCGGCCAAACGGCATTCGGCCAAATGACCCTAAACCGTATAATCAACTTAAGTCACATTTATTGGGATTACCTTTTTTTTAACAAAAAAGAACTGTCGTATTAGAAAATAGAAAAGCTGGCTTGCGGAGACGGCATTAAGTATCATCCTCTAGGGTGCTCATCTTGCCCCGTCCTACAGTTTTTAAAGTAAATCTCAAAATCTAAGTCTGAATGTGTTTTATATTTAAGATACGGAAAATAATGCAAAATGTTATACCCAAGCAGCACAAGTCAAGTGAAACTGGTTGCGGCCACCTAATTAATTACTGTGATGTATCTACAACTTGTGTGCTGCGCGGGTATGTATTCATTGAACGGCTCTAACTTGTTTTTTTTGGTAGGATCGGCTTGTATTCTAGTGATTTGACTGATGTTTAGATATGAAGTGTGGGTGCCAACTTCCTATTGTGAACAATTTGCGGATAAAATGTGGGCTCTTCTCCCCATCTATTGAGTCAATCTGAGCGATGAGAGCTTGATTACATTATAGTTTGTACGGACTTTCTTCTGGAAGGAGTCTATCTTTTCTTCCCGTAGATTTCGTATAAGCGTCTTTGCTCATGGAACCACCCTATTCATTTTTTGGCTCTTCATACAGGAGTTAGATAAAATACAAACAATAATCAAAACAGGAACAAATCGTTTGTCACACAAGACTAGTGGTTTAGACAGGCACCTTGTTACAATAGATGATAGTATCATCATCATTATCATCACCTTGGTATGCGAGTCCGTTTTTTACCCAAAATTGGGCCGTATTGAGGGTGTCAGGCCATTTGGCCGAATGCCGTTTGGCCGAATGCCGTTTGGCCGAACGCCATTTGGCCGAATGCCGTTTGGCCGAACGGGTCGTTTGGCCGAATGCCGTTTGGCCGAATAGTTAAAAAAAATTGACCTCAGATTACGAGTAGACCTTCTTTCTCCTTCCTTCTTCTTTCTTTCTTCCTTCTTCCTCATTCCTTCTTTCTTCTTCCTTCTTACTTCTTTCTTTTTCCTTCTTCCTTCTTCCTTCTTCCTTCTTCTTTCTTCCTTCTTCCTTCTTCCTTCTCCCTTCTTCCTTCTTTCTGCTTTCTTCGTCCTTCTTTCCTCTTCTTTCTTCCTTTTCCTTCTTCCTTCTTCCTTCTTCCTTCTTCCTTCTACCTTCTACCTTCTTTCTTCTTTCTTCTTTCTTCTTCCTTCTTTCCTCTTCTTTCTTCCTTTTCCTTCTTCCTTCTTCCTTCTTTCTTTTTCCTTCTTCCTTCTTCTTTCTTCCTTCTTCCTTCTTCCTTCTTCCTTCTTCCTTCTTCCTTCTTTCTTCTTTTTTCTTTCTTCTATCTTCTTTCTCCTTCCTTCTTCCTTCTTCCTTCTTCCTTCTTCCTTCTTCCTTCTTCCTTCTTTCTACTTCCTTCTCCCTTCTTCCTTCTTCCTTCTTTCTTCTTCCTTTTTTCTTCCTTCCCTTCTTTCTTCTTACTTCTTCCTTCTTCCTTCTTTCGGCTTTCTTCGTCCTTCTTTTCTTTTCTTTCTTCCTTCCTCTTCCTTCTTCATACTTCCTTCTTCCTTCTTCCTGCTTTCTTCTTCCTTCTTTCTTCTTCGTTCTTCCTTCTTCCTTAGTCTTTCTTCATTCTTTTTTCTTCCGTCTTCTTTCTTTCTTCGTTTTTCCTTCTTCCTTCTTCTTTCTTTCTGCTTTCTTCGTCCTTCTTTCCTCTTCTTTCTTCCTTAGTTTTTCTTCCTTCCTCTTCCTTCTTCCTTCTTCCTTCTTCCTTCTTCGTTTTTCATTCTTCCTTGTTCCTTCTTCCTTCTTTCTTCTTCCTTCTTCCTTCTTTATTCTTCCTTCTTCCTTTTTTCTTCTTTCTGCTTTCTTCGTCCTTCTTTCCTCTTCTTTCTTCCTTAGTTTTTCTTCCTTCCTCTTCCTTCTTCCTTCTTCCTTTTTCCTTCTTCCTTCTTCCTTCTTCTTTCTTCCTTCTTCCTTCTTCTTTCTTCCTTCTTTTTTCTTCCGTCTTCCTTCTTTCTTCGTTTTTCCTTCTTCCTTCTTCCTGCTTTCTTCGTCCTTCTTTCCTCTTATTTCTTCCTTAGTTTTTCTTCCTTCCTCTTCCTTCTTCCTTTTTCTTTCTTTCTTCTTCCTTTTTCTTTCTTCGATTTTCCTTCTTCCTTCTTGCTTCTTCCTTCTTTCTTCTTTCTGCTTTCTTCGTCCTTCTTTCCTCTTCTTTCTTCCTTCCTCTTCCTTCTTCCTTCTTCCTTATTCCTACTCCCTTCTTCCTTCTTCCTTCTTCCTTCTTCCGGCTTCCTTCTTCATTCTTCCTTCTTCCTTCTTCCTTCTTTCGTCTTCCTTTTTCTTTCTTCTTTTTTTTCTTCTTTCTTCTTTTTTCTTCCTTTTTCCTTCTTCGTTCTTTCATTCTTCCTCCTTCCTTCTTCCTTCTTCCTTCTTTCTTCTTCGTTTATCTTTCTTCGTTTTTCCTTATTCCTTCCTATTTATTCCTTCCTGCTTCCTTCTTCCTTCTTGCTTCTCACTACTCACTTCTCACTTCGTAAGAAAGCGTATTTCAACTATTCGGCCAAACGGCATTCGGCCAAATGGCGTTCGGCCAAATGACCCTTTCGGCCAAACGACATTCGGCCAAACGGCATTCGGCCAAATGACCCTAAACCGTATTGAGGGACCCATATTTCCGTCAAACGCATATTTATCCCATGTTTGCAGGGATTCCCTTCTACATGGGACAGTTATGCATAGTATACTGGCCCAGGAAACAAAAAGTTGTCGAATTTCACGGGGCACCCCCAGGATTGTGCCTTTTGGTGAGAAAATCAATCTCTGAACATTTCAGCTCAATCGCTTGTTGCATAAGCTGGCGCATTTGATTTGAAGTTTGTATGGGGATTTCATCCAAAGTATATAGAAAAATACACCTCCGAGCTCATAATTGCAAAAACGGCATTTGGTATGTTACAGAACAATTCCACAGAACATTGTACGATGATTAAATGAACTTTTATTTACCTTTCAGCTGATTTGTTAGGGGTTGTTTTGTGTACTTTTGGATTTATTGATCGAATCGAGTCAGCTAAAAAGTATATAAAAGTTCATTTAATCATCGTGCAATGTTCTGTGGAACAACATTGTTTTTCTCCCCATACTAAGCTGGGCCAGTCTAATGCATAGAGTAGAACTGTAGAAGCACTATATTTCGCCTCCCCAAACGTACGTTTATCTCTCAAATTGTCGCAAAATGTTAAAAAAAACTGATTATTGTGGAGATGTCGGGATTATGATGTAAAACTGGTCCTTACCTAGCAAATCTGATTCAAAAATGCCCGGAGCATAGGCAACACGTATTGCGCGCTCACAAAATCTGTTTTAAACAGACTTAATGAAAATAAGAAGAACACAGCCGATGCTGTTGATGGTGGCAAAAATTAACTCAGGTTTAAATTTCAGAACTATGAATGGAATTTGGCCAGTGGCGATAATTGAAATCACCAAATTTAATGTGCTAAATTTCGTCACCTTTTATTTAACTAAATTAAGACAAAAACATGAACTCTTTTATATAAATATAAAGCTCAAGAAGTATTCAATTGATCTTGCTGTTCTGCTTATGTTGTCTATTGTATTCATGTCGCAAAATCATGTAGTGATGCCATGATATATAGCAAGCTGGGTTTCAGGACCTCCGCAATAGGTCATTGTGCCCAAATTTGAAAGAAAGAAAATTTGATGTGTTGTGAGCTGGGTTTCAGAAACATTCAAAAAACGACCACTTCTCTGAGAGCTCCAGCTTTCCAGGGATCCTCCGGAAGTGGCCAATGTGCACATATGCTCTGCAAATGTCTTCTATTGTATTTGTGTTGCAAAATCATGAAGTTTTGCTGTATCGCAAGCTGAGTTGCAGAATCAATCAAAAAGTGACCACTTCTCTGAGGGCACAAGGTTCCCAGGAAACCTTCGGAAGTGGCTAATGTGCACGGATGCTCTGCAAATGTTTTCTGTTATATTAGTGTTGCATAATCATGAAGTTCGATGTGTCACCAGCTGAGTTTTAGAATTACTCAAAAAGCGACCACTTCTCTGAGGGCATCAGGTTCCAAGGGAATCTCCGGAAGTGGCCAATGCGCTCAGATGTTCTGCAAATGTCTTCTATTGTATTTGCGTTGCAAAATCATGAAGTTCGATGTGTCGCAAGCTGGATTTCAGAATCACTCAAATAGTGGCCACTTTCCTTGGGGCATCAGGTTCCTAGGGAATCCCCGAAAGTGGTCAATGTGCCCAGATGTTCTGCAAATGTCTTCAATTGTATTTGTGTTGCAAAATGATGGAGCTCGATGTGTCGCAAGCTGGGTTTCAGAACCACTTACAAAGTTACCACTTCTCTGAGGGCAACAGGTTCCCAGGGAACCTCCGGAAGTGGCTAATGTGCACAGACGCTCTGCAAATGCCTTCTATTATATTTGTGTTGCAAAATCATGAAGTTTGATGTGTCGCAAGCTGGGTTTCAGAACAACTCAAAAAGTGACCACTTCCCTGGGGGAACCAGGTTCCCGAAACATCTGTAACCGGATTTTGGTGGTCCTAACGTGCAGTTTCCATTTCCACTATTGCAAAATGATGAATAAAAACGATTGCATCATTATTGAGAGCATTTACTACTAGTTATCTACGATTAAAAGGAAGTTGACCTATTTTTGACCCCATTTGACCCAGGGGACCCCCTCGATAAAACCATACCCAAGGACCCTACCACCAAATCAATACATCTACACAAAAATATAGGGTTTAATGCATTTTTCCTCCAAATTTCATGCTAATCGGTTGAAAAACAAGAAAACGGTGGATTTTACAATTTGAAATCGTAGCCCGGGGCGAAACGGGTTAATGTGCTAAATTTCGTCACCTTTTATTTAACTAAATTAAGACAAAAACATGAACTCTTTTATATAAAACCGATAGTTATCGCATTTCTGAATTGTTCTTTTATTTGTGTACGTATATTGGTCATAGTTTTGAAGGGTTTGATCAGTTTTCTCGGCATTTGTTTATTTTGGCCTGTTCAAACGTACACAAATTGCCATGGTATCGACACAACTATTTTTAGATGCATTTTTCATCAGTAATCGTAGATTTATAATAACAACATTGAAATATAACACAGTGGCGAAATATAGCATATCTACCCTATAAAGGCATTATAATAATATTATAATCCTTAGCCGTGCGGTGAGATGCGCGGCTACAAAGCAGACCATGCTGAGGGTGGCTGGGTTCGATTCCCGGTGCCGGTCTAGGCATTTTTCGGATTGGAAATTGTCTCGATTTCCCTGGGCATGAAAGTATCATCGTGTTAGCATCATGACATACGGATGCAAAAATGGTAACTTGGCTTAGAAACCTCGCAGTTAATAACTGTGGAAGTGCTTAATGAACACTAAGCTGCGAGGCGAGCCTGTCCCAGTGTGGGGATGTAATACCAATAAGAAGAAGAAGAAGAAGAATATTATAAAGTCAAAGCGATTCAATAACGCAATCAATATGATTCATTTTTTACTTAGGAAATATTGTGAGTGCTGTACCGGCCTCATATTGATCAGAGTGAAAAAGTGATTTGCTCTAATACATAGTCTACAGCCGCTAACTCCAACTCTTGAAGATGGCTGGAGAGGTATTCGATTCGCCATTGGAAGTACCACAACCGCTGCACTAGGCACGGTGCCCCCGGATCAAAGAAAAAAGCGCCAGCAGGAAGTTCGAGGCCGTGAAGAGACGGAGCCACTGTACCGCACTAATAACGCATGAAAGTTCTATGAGGAGTTAAATCGTTAGAGCCGCGTTCCACAGCCCAATATGTGTATAAGGACATAAACGGGAACTATCTTACGAACGATCGTTATCGTTTGGTGGCGGCAGCACTACGAAGAGCACCTGAATGGCGATGTGTTATACAACTGTGGCGGTATGGTAATGAACCTGGGAGCACGCCGGGCGCAGGACATACGTCTTCCAAAAACAATGAAGTCGACAACAAGTTGACCAACTACCAGGAGAGCTGTTTAAACACGGTGGCGAGGCACTGGCTAGAGCGCTGCACTGGGTAATTACCAAGGTTTGGGAGGTGTGGGTTGTCAGGCAGGAGTGGATGGAAGATGTCGTGTGTCCCATCTACAAAAGGGCGAAAAGCTGGATTCTAGCAACTACCGCGCAATCACATTACTGAACGCCGCCTACAAGGTACTCTCCTAAGTTTTATACCGTTGACTAACACCAATTGCAAGATAGTTCGTGGGACACTAACAGGCGGGATTTATGGGTGAACGCTCTACCACGGACCAGGTGTTCGCCGTACATCAGGTATTGCAGAAATGCCGCGAATACAACGTGCCCACACATCAATCTATTCATCGACTTCAAAGCCGCATATGATACAAACGATCGGGACCAGCTATGGCAGCTAATGCACGAAAACAGATTTCAGAATAAACTGATACGGTTGATCAAGGTGGGGATGAATCCGGGTGATGTGCGTAGTTCGAGTTTCAGGGACATTCTCGAGTCCGTTCGAAACGCGCAGAGGGTTACGGAAAGGTGATGGTGATGGTGATGGTGATGCTATTCAACATAAGTAATTCTCGCTGAAACCGGGCCACTATTTGCACGAGGTTCTCAAAAATGCCTAAATTTATATTCTTTCGAAAGCTTTCGTCGAATATATTAAGGATCTGAGTTCAATTATCCAGAAAGATGAACCCCTCGTTAGTTATACACGAAATCATTTTAATGGACCCCTCGATTTTTGTCAATTCGTGACTCACCAAAACTGTCATAACTCCAACATTTCTCAACCGATCATAGAAATCAGCATATCGTTAGAAAGAGGAAGAGTGTATCCTCAATTTGCAATAATAAAATTATAAGCAGCCATATTGAATTTGGCCGCCATTTTGGATTTCTTTTTGAAAACTATTTTTTCGCCAGTTTCGCAACCACCGATTTTGAATATTAATACATCAATAGAAAGCTTAGCTTATATTGTGCATTGTGTCCGAAAATCTCAGGTGTATGTTTTTTCTAACAAAAGTTATGTACGATTCACCAATACCAAAATTCATGAATTATTTAATACAATAACTTGAATACGGCTTTGTTATGCTCAAAACTTTTGAGCCCTTCAAATAAAATACTGTTGTAGATATGCTTTTCATTTTTGAATCATATTTGGCTTAGAATAGTGTATGAAATCAAGGAACTGACGTCGTAGTGTCATATTAACCATAAAAATAATGTTCGTTGGTCAGATGGGCCTTCAAAAAATAATTTGGTAAATCGTGCATAACTTTTGATAGAAAAAACATACACCTGAGATTTTCGGACACAATGCACAATATAAGCTAAGCTTTCCATCGATGTATTAATATTCAAAATCTGTGGTTGCGAACCTGGCGGAAAAATAGTTTTCAAAAAGAAATCCAAGATGGCGGCCAAATTCAATATGGCTGCTTATATTTTTATTATTGCAAATTGAGGATACACTCTTCCTCTCTCCAACGATATGTTGATCTCTATGATCGGTTGAGAAATGTTGTAGTTATGACAGTTTGATTAGTCAAGAATTGACAAAAATCGAGGGGTCCATTAAAATGATTTCGTGTATAACTAACGACGGGTTCATCTTTTTGAAGAATTTAATTTGGATCTCCAATATTCTCGCCGAAAGCTTTCGAAAGAATATAAATTTAGGCATTTTTAAGAACCTCGTGCAAAAGGTGGCCCGGTTTCAGCGAGAATTACTCACATCGTTTAGGATGGAGTAAGGGCAGGGATTGACACGAGTGGTACGATTTTCACGAAGTCCATTCAGCTATTTGGTATCGCCGATGACATTGATATTATGGCACGTAACTTTGAGACTCATCCTTCTCAAAGTAGCTTACATCAGACTGAAAAAGGAAGCTAAACGGATTGGACTAGTCATCAATGATAGGAAGAGGCTCAAGAGAGGACAATGTAAGCCACGCACCAGTTTGTATCAGTGGTGACGAAATCGAGGTTGAAGAATTCGTGTACTTGGGCTCACTGGTGACCTCCGAGAACGATACCAGGAGAGACATTCGGAGACGCATCATGGCAGAAAATCGTAGGTACGTACATTGGACTCCGTAAAACGCTCCGATCGAATAGTGTTCGCCGCCGTACCTAACTGACTATCTACAAAACGCTTATTAGACCGGTAGTTCTCTACGGACATGAGACCTGGACGAAGCTCGTGGAGAACCAACACGCACTGGGAGTTTTTGAAAGGAAGGTGCTGCGTACCATCTATGGTGGGGTGCAGATGGCAGACGGTACGTGGAGGAGGCGAATAAACCTCGACAACGATCCGACGGGAACAAGAAGGCGATGTGCACAGCGAGCAAGGTGGATCGATCAAGTGGACGATGATTTGCGGACCCTCCGCAGATGACCAACCATGGACCGAGCTAAATGGAGAAGACTTCTATGCACTGCACAGGCTATTCCGGCCTTAGTCTGAAAATCAATAAATAAAGGAGCATGACTTTTGAAGTTTAAAAGCAGTATACTGCCAATAAATTCATAACAGTCCTATGTTTGTTTGATTTCCTATCAGCGTGGGACTGTTTGGCATTTGTTTGGTAAATATAAGCTCACAAACAAATATTGTAAGCAAAGCTTGCAACATTGTGAGGTCTCATTCTTCTTCTTCTTCTTATTGGCATTACATCCCCACACTGGGACAGAGCCGTCTCACAGCTTAGTGTTCATTAAGCACTTCCACAGTTATTAACTGCGAGGTTTCTAAGCCAGGTTACCATTTTTGCATTCGTATATCATGAGGCTAACACGATGATACTTTTATGCCCAGGGAAGTCGAGACAATTTCGAATCCGAAAATTGCCTAGACCGGCACCGGGAATCGAACCCAGCCACCCTCAGTATGGTCTTGCTTTGTAGCCGTGCGTCTTACCGCACGGCTAAGGAGGGTAAGGTCTCATACAATATTTTTTTATGAGAATCTAGCATTTTAGCATATACCCAGTTTTCATACAAGTTTTGGTAGTTTCTTATCCAAAATTATTGGAAAATCTAACAATCACCGAAAATCTAACAAAGGTCACTTTGCTCAATGTTACAAAACAACTTCTACGAGACGCTCCAGCCTTGGGCTGAAAGTCTCTTCAATAAAGATATAATAGTTTTTCAAAATTTTCTAGAACCATTCCATCTGGTCAAATGAAAAAACCTACAATTTGGAGACGATTCATAAGCCTAAACTGAAAATCGAAAAAAATACAAATATGCGATCATGGGCAGTAAAGAATAAGAAAATTTGTCATCCGCTGGTTGGTTGTGGTAAGCCAGGGTTGCAAATATTCGGCAGCACTGGATGAAGGTGATGTTTTTTTATATCATTTTTTTTAATTTTCTTCCTGCATTGAAATCAACCTCACATTCCCGGAGAGGCAGAAAGGAAAAAAACGGAACTCACATCACCCACTGCGCCGAGAAGATGAAATTTACCACAGCAAAATGTACACATTCACCCAGCAAATTGAAAAAAATCATCACGCGTTTAAATGGGCCACTCACAGTCATACGGTAAGGCGCGAACTGAGCAGCCTGTCAAAGCGACTTGTGAGTGGCTGAATGCGAAATTGAATGGTCGGTGTTGGAAATGATTTTTCGGCTGCACCCAGTCGCACTCACCACGGCGGCGATGAAGGCGACTGCAGATTATAATGAGATCCATGTTTTTCACTGCATTGACTGTGAAATATTTGTACCCTGGTGGTAACAGATATAAAATTCAAAACGAACTGCAAGTTTCAAAGTCAACTAATTATGTATCAACAAAATTTCTTAGCGACGAACGAGGGGTCCGTATTTCCTTAACGAAAGAAAGCGACAAATAAGCATATGCTACTGCTGCCTCAAAAACGTTGTTCATTAAATCTTACCTTCCACCACTATTGCGCAGATTCCGACTTATTAGACTCCTGCGCGAAAATTATTTGCGTGAATATTCCCCTCGTGTCACCCACACAAATGAATTAAAAATGTTTGCTGTTTGTTTGAGTAAACCAAAACACGTGTGTCCGATCGATAACAACAAAAAAAAAAACAATTACAAAGATAGTTTGAATGTATTGATGTGCACGCTAAAAATTCAAAGGAAAACGAAGTTGCGGCTAAAAATTTACGCGACGGGCAATACTATGTTAGTATTTCAGATTCACCATATCTCACGGTAAAGATGCCTATCTGTTTTGTGGTTTGTTCAGCAGGATATGACAGTGGTTGATTTGCAGTTAATTAATACTTTACCTTCAAGACCAATGTTTCGCCGTTTTCTTGAAATTCCACCTGAAACAAAATAAAAATAATTTTGAATTAGATAAACATGGGAGAACATTTAGTCAAATTTGCTAAAAACTAATTTTTAAAACATTTCTCTTCCTTTTTTCGTCACATTTTTCAATTACGTAATTACGTAAATTACGTAACATACTTAACTACGAACCTTTTGGTAATAAGATTAAAACGTTATTCCAACGACATTATGTCGAAAATAATGTTTTTTTTTGGTCTGCAATGCTAACAACAGTAATAAGGCTAACAGTCTTAAAAGCCTCCAATTTTCAGAACTGTTTTCCCTGCTTGATGCAAGAAAATACCAAAACACAAATATACTCAGAATCATTAAAAATCAATCTCCTTCTGATAATTTCATGACATAAATAACATGAAGCTATTTAATTAGAAATACGCAGTTTGATTAATTACAGCCCCATTACAATTGCATTTTACTATTTTTCTATTGCTTTTTATTGTTTTTGAACTTACATAAGGCACTTTGTTAAGCCTGCTGTTGCACATAGGTCATAGTTTTTGATTACAGTCCATAGTTCATAGTTTTATATAATTATTTGCAGATAGGCTTTCGATTTTATGAAATATGCATCTAACTTCAATAGTACTAGGCGACAGGTTGCATTCGACGCAGAATGCACCTTCATTCATTCATTTAATTTATTTAGTCTACATCTAAACAGATAACACTGAATCAACAATTTGACGCCACAATCTCTCCATCGTCGAATACGCCCCACGCTCGCCAAGCCGAATGCACCTTGCTTTTCGCTATTGAAAAATCCGGAGGTATGGACAAATAATGGATCATAAAGCACGCGTTATTAAATGCGTTATCATTTTTTTAAAGCGTTTGGTACAAAGTACTTCCAATTTGCGAGAAACGAAGTTATAAACAGAACATTTTTGGGATCACCCTGCCGCATTTGTTAAAAATACTCTTACCTTCTTTTTTATGAAAAAAGAATAACCGACAACGTCAAGAAGTCGCACAGTCTTAATAATTAACAACTAGTGCATTAGACAACGGACAGGACATGTACACAGCACCTAGTGAACCAGTGAAGAATGCTCCGCTTTACTTTTCTACTCCTTTCGTATTGGCATTACATCCCCCACTGAGATATTACCACCTCGCAGCTTATTTAGCACTTCCAGTTCCAGAGTTATTAACTGCGAGGTTTTTAAGCCGAGTTACCATTTTTGCATTCGTGTATCATGAGGTGAAAATTTCCTAGGTCGGACCGGAAATCGAACTCAATCACCTTCAGCATGGTCTTGCTTTGCAGTCGCCCATCTTACCGCGCGACTAATAGCCTATTCAGATTGGGCTATTTATGACTTTGTTAAGTGAGAGGGTATCCAATTATTACGAGGTGTTCAGACTGCAGCAAGATAATATATCTTGACGTTTCCATGTTTCCTCACTTGCACGCTAATACAGGGTTGAACTCAAGGAGAGTTTTAAAATTTAATTTGCGAAATCAAGCATTTGTGTGGCGACAATCGAACATTTTTTTCTGAACAAAGTTTCTACGAAAAAAAAATATAAAAAAAAATATGAAAAGGGATTTTCGAAAAATATTTGAAGCTCTCATTAAGGATAATGAGCGAAGCTACATTCATTAGTTGGGTGCGCCGTTATTCGGGGAATCAGACTATTCCTCAATTTATTTTTAAGTTTAAAAAGTATTTTGATTCTGTACTATGATCGAACGGAGATTTGATAGAAAAATTTAGATACTTTTGGGAATTCTCACAAATAAATAAAAAAAGGACGATTGGACCAATTTTCAAGAAATATTATCGAACTAAAATGTATTTCCACCAGTATCTCCATGTATGAAGGGCAACTCAGCAATTTAATTTTTTTCAAAAATGGAAACTGAACCATTGCGTTCTACTCGACAATCAATGATACAGCTTCTAACAAAATATAATCGTGTGAATGTGATATAATTTAAACTGGATTTTGGATGAATTAATGCATTACCAATCCATGTTTTATTTAAGGTTATTCTACTTTATATATACATCCCATTCAAATCGTACAGTTGTCCCACGTGTAAAATGTTGAAATCCAAAGTATATTAAGCCATTCAAAAAGCAGAATTGAAACAATTTATGAAATCATGTTTATTCATCAAATATATTCGTTTTACAACCATTCCTACGTTTTAAATTGTCTTCCGCATTGGCCCTTGAACTTTGAAAATTTATTCGATTTGTTCTATTAAATCTAGGTATAAGTTAAATACTTCATGTTCATTCTAGAGAGCATCTGTTTAAACAATTCATGTTGAATAAGTGGAGAATAAATAATTATCATCATTATTTTTCATCATATAAAATGCTTTCCACAAAACCATCACAATCCGAGTTATTCTTCAGCGCTCAGAAGATTTCCATCTAACATGCATTCGACCCTGCTGCGACAGAAAGAGCATGACTGTCAACTACGAAACAGAAATGAAAACAGAGAGAATTTCTCTCTGGCAAAGAGAGCGTGACGCTTGTCAGTTTTGTTTTGTTGAATTTCTCCCTGCATTCCAGTTAGAACGAAAGCTCTCTCGTAATAATTGTTCGTAATAAATTCTTTTTAGTGGGTATCTTTTGACAGCGCAAAATGTATGGAATATTACGTAAATAATGACATCATAAAGCGTATTTACCCTGAAACGCCAATTATTATGTCATTAATGGCGTAATCTGAATAGGCTATAAGGAAGGCCCAAGTTTTCTTTTTACTAGGACGGTAAGCGAACCCACACTTCACAGCACGCAATTCCGCAATTGGTTCCCTTCACGAAGTTGCCCCGAAATAATAACTTTGAACTTTGTGGATCATTGAACTAATAGTTTGGGCGCAAATATTTGTGTCTTCCTAGCTAGCGCCGTGTTTGGCGCCATTGAATTGTGTTGTGACACAGTTTCATCAGTTTACATAATAAATATAATTAAAGGGAATCTCCCTCGATGCAATAAAATACTGAACGTCACAGTTTCATTGATGAATTCCACCACAATATTCAACTTCACTTCGATTCACAGTATTTGCTATGAATTCACTTTTTTTTTCTTTCTTTTTCTGCTTCCAAGATGTTTCCTATGCCCGTATCGACGGGTTATGCGCTAATAGGAACGGAAAATATAAGAAATAGGTCAAGGTAAACGTAGTTTGTGGTGCAGATGAAGCATCCATCGCCCCATTACACAGAGATCTCGTTTGTGCACCTGCCTTGAAACTCTTCTGGACCACGCAACACCGCGTTCCCTCTGATCACTGTTTGGAACCGGTTTAATTTTCTTTTATTCCTTCCAAGCTAAACCTTCGGGACCGTCGACCATGGAGATAATTATAGTGATGCGCCATCGCATGGAGCACGGCGAAATGAAAATGAAATCGTTTCAACTTGTAGCTGAAGCCAGTTCATAGACTACGCAGTACATGAACGAGAGATGAAGAGTAAGTTGTAAATTACGAAACGGTTGGATAAATCTCTGTTCTGGATTCAATAGATGGGAAACACAGGCAACGATGGGAGTTGCTACAAGGTTAAGTGAGACGTTGTTCAGTTTAAGCTTGGAGGGTTGCCGGTGAAAGTTAGTTCCCGCGTTCGGGATTGCGTTTCTGGAATGCTCCGATGGAATGTAAACATTCAAGCTCTTCTTCGTTACTTTTGAAGTTTCGTTTTATGTGCTTCCTATTAGATTGTGGGAACAGGTCGATTACGTGACTCTGACTCGTAATTACAGAAAATGGCCAACGACCTTGATGATGTACGTTTTGAGATGTAAAAAGTGAAAGTTATGTGAGAAATTGGAATGATTGAACAAAGATTCTAATAATGTAAGGAGAAAACTTCTTGCAATGTTCTCTCTGGTTCACACAGGATCGAGTCCATAGTTCATTTAGATGTATTTCAATATGACGTTATAAGTCTTACTAAATATATTTCGATCTCGTATAATTTGTTTTAGGCAACTTTCACTTAAATAAATCTAATAGCAGAAATAATGCGCTAGACTTATACAAAAAACTATAATTATTTGGTCAGATAAATGACATATGCTGCTGGTTCCGGGTTCGTCGCTTAACGCAGCATTCAATTTTGTTTTTCTACACTTCATTGATACTCTTTTCTAGCACAGCCTGTATTTGGAAACTTGTCCAACTGGTAGCGACTGGGCTGTAATGAACAAATCGCAAAGTTATGAATAAAAAAACGCACGACAATTTAATGTGGAGTAGTAGGTACGTACAAGCATCCATATATGTTATTCCATTGGGTTCACTAAACCGCCTTCTTCGGCATACGTTGGCTTCAAGATAAAGAGAAAACACGTTGCAGAAATGTATCTTTAGTGTAGTGTGTCTATAGGTACTTGAATGAGAATTATCTGAACGATTACTTACACAACAGTGATTACTCGAGCTATAATGGATCTGAGGGGATTTCTATTATCCATTTGCTTAGATAACATAGTATTACAATTTGCATTTTCGAAAAAAATATTTGTTTGAAATAATGAAATACCTAATTATTTATACTATTTTTTTTCTGTTGGCGTTCGATCTTGAAAACTTTTTTTTACCTTAGTACTGATTAGGGTGTTAGACTTGATGTCACTTGGTCTGTCAACTCGTAAATAATAGCTTGGAAAAGATTTGAAATTCGCAAGAATTAGTTTTTGATTTATTTAGAAGTATTTAGCGCGTATCGGAATGTTCTATCGTTTGACACGTCTGTTATTATTCGTGAACTTCGCTTTTTAACTGGGCTGACGAGAGGATTCGCGATGCATTGTTGTGGTCGTGTTTTACATGGATCGTGTTTTACAATGGAACATAGAACAAAAAGTATATACCATTTAGAATCCTTTCTCTGCACAGTGGCAAGAATCGCGTTTTTATCGCGTTTATTTAATAGTACCTTTATTGTGTGATTTAGCTTAATGGCGTCTTCGTAACATTTTATCAGTAAGTCGATGCGCTTCTTTGGAAGTATTCAGCCTTATGATCAATTCCTCAAAAGTGAGATGAAAAAAATATTTTTTTCCACTTCACAACATACAAGGTATGTGCCTTCGCAAGAGTTGCAGCAAAAGTTCTCCTGAAAAACTTTGTCGAAGACACCAAGTTCATTACATTTGGAGATTTATAGCCTTTTATGCCAACAAGCTTTGAAAATGTTCGACGTATAAGCATACAAGCATATGGAGACGCATGGTACATTGCGCTATGGTCCAGGATACAGATTTACGCGGAAAGATGCATTTTACGCCAAAACTATATTTTTTTAGAAAAAACTGAAATTTTCTACAAAGTTGTAGCTCACCTCCCAACAAACAACGACAAGCTACAAATAAGCATCTAGGTTGAATTATTGTTTATTTGTGATCTTTGTAGCTGAATAAAATGGATGCTGAATAATTTGCTAGACAGATTTCATTTCAGTATTTAATCTAACTAATATTCGACATGGCCTATTTATTTGATTACTACCTTTATTTGAAGTCGAACTTACGTTTTCGTTTTATCACATTTCAGCACATTGGGGAAGTTTACCAATGTACTGAACTAATGATTTTTAAAGTTCTCTGTTCGACTATGGTGTGATGCTCTGAAAGGGTGGTCGAATTGAGTTTGAATAGTAAGTTAATAAGCAGGCATTAGACATCCTTCTTTACCTTTGTCCTTCTTAACCATTGGATTTCACATTTATCTGATCTATCGCACAGTGGGAAAAAACATGCTTTTTCAGTTTGAGAGAAAATCTGGATTCTAGATCTTTTAATTTATAGAAAAATAATGATTTATTTTCAAGACATGCTTTTTATTTTCGTGATTTATTAAACTGTCGGAGATTATAACGAACGAAACTACTGGAGCAATAAAAAAAATCATGCATTCATGCGGAACTAAATTTACTAAAAGCCGGACATAACGCCGTTGAATAACATAGGAAAATTATTGAATCTTTGATGTGATTATCGCATGGATGTTGATCTTTATTGCTGCGAAATTGGAATAATCTTAGCATTTGACAATCATATCGCAACCGATTATCAAGAGATTCTGAGGAAGGCCGAATATACATTGATTTAATTTTCATAAATCCATAAATAGCATTAGGGACGGATTTTATTTTATCGTTTATCGACATTATTTTTACGTATTTTTCCTAGTGTGCGATGGTTATGACTGGCTGAACAATGGTTGAAATAAAAATCTTGTACAGTTATTAACAAACTGTAGTTTGACAGATCGACTTATTGAATAAGAGTCCAATTATGATTCATATTCAGCAATAAGATTATTTATGTTATGCACTGAGCGAGCCATATCTAACAAATCAAGGATGGCGCGGATGACAACGTTACCGGCGGATGATCAAATGACAGCAGTTCGAGACCCGATTTAGGAAAATTTTAAAATGATTACATATATGAAAATAGCAATTGCTTCAAAATACGTTCATTGGAGATCTTACTGATGTTACCTTCTATGTGTTATTATTTTCGAAGAATTCACATGTAGCTGAATTGAGGCTTAGTAAAATGCTTATTAAAGGTTTAACGAATCAGTTAATAAAGTTGTTTTTCAAAATGAGATGTTGTAGTTGTATAACTTCGCCAAAATTGTGTGAACAAAGCTTGAACAGAAGTTGTGATAAGAAATAGTACAGACATTATTCAACACAGTGCTGAATTAAATCATCACGCTGATGTTAGTTCAACTAGTGAATGTTTGTTGGGCTTATTCCAATAAATTTTGCTAAAAAGCTTTTTCTGTAGCTCTTAAGTTGGCTGATTTTGAGCAACTTTACCTAATTGGATTAGGGTGTACCTCAAAAAACAGTATTTTTGATCTGCTTTTTTTGTTTCAGATTTCTCGAAAAAGTCTTTTTCGGGTGGCTTTTAGAGCTAAAAAATGCAACTTTTGATGGGTAAATATGCTAAATATCTTTTTCCGATCAAAAGTTATAATCGTTTTACCGTCAAAACTACATTTTTTCCAAAAGTTGATATCTCCGGTTAGGGCAGACCAAAAAATATGTTAATCGGCATTTGAAAGAGTAATTCATATTCTTTATTATGTCTAAAAATTGGAGATGTTTTTTTTTAATTCAAGTTTTACCAATTATATTAAAATCATGTTTTTTTTTCTTTCTCTGCCTTTTTCTGCTGCATCCTTGAACATTGTAAACTAACCTCGCGTCACCACGAGTACGCTGACTTCTACCCCCCTCTTACTAACCCTATAATAAAATGATATTGATTGTATATATCACAAAGAACAATGGCTCCGTAAAGTGTTATACACGCCTGAGTCTACCAAATAAACGAAAATGGAAAAAATCATGTTTTTTAAAAGAAACTTGATATGACTCGACAATGGAAGAAGATACAGACGATGTTCTTATAGCAAAACACGCGTTTTAAAATGCTCCAAAAGTCTTCAGAAGGTGACATTCGTGAAAAATGAAAAATAAAAAATCTACAGCTTTAACACTTTTCATAAATTTTATCATTATCACCGTATTGCAAAATTAACTAGAAAAGATGCATTTTTAGCCTAAAGTATATCTTTGAGCAAAAATTTGTTCTACAAAGTTGTTCTGGATACTTACCCTTATTATAGTTATCGAACAATAGGGTGCGTCATTTTATAAAAACGTGTATTTTTTTTTTATTTTGCGGAATAGTGACATAAAATGTTTTACAAAATTGTAGCACATTTTTTTCCAATCAACTTTGCTATATAAACTTTTTTTGTTTAGAACAAATTTACTTACCAGTATTGGGGTGTCCCTGAACAAACAATATTTATGATCTGCTCATTTCATTTTTATTTTTCACGAATGTCACTTTCTGAAGACTGTTGGGGTTTTTCAAAACGCGTGTTTTTTTTTCTGTATCTTCTTCCGTTATCGAGTTATATCAATTTACTTGAAAAAAACATGACTTCAGTGAAATTGGTAAAACTTGAGATAAAAAAAATATTTCTCCAATTTTTTGACATAATTTAGAATATGAATTTCTCTTTCAAATGCCGTGTTAAAATATTTGTTTGGTCTGCCCTAACCGGAGATATCAACTTGTAATGTAATTTAAAAATGTAATTTAGACAGAAAAACGGGAAATTTGATCGGGAAAATATATTGAGCATATTTACCCATCAAAAGTTGTTTTTTTCAGCTCTAAAGTCACCCAAAGACGAATTTTTCGAAAAATCTAAAACAAAAAAAGTAGATCAAAAATACTGTTTTTTTTAGGTACACATTAGAAACGTTAGGTAAAATTGCTTAATATCAGCCAACTTAAGAGCTACAGAAAAAGCTTTTTTAGCAAAATTTATTAGAATCAGTTGCCCTACAGCTTTGTAGAACATAACAATATGTCAGAATTCCGAGAAATAAAAAAAAAATCTTTATTTTTTTTGGTTGCACCATAATGATGGCCTTACTATTTCTAACAATTTTGTAGAACAACATTTTTTTCTAAAAAAAATATTGTTTTGGCGTAAAATGCATCTTTCCGCGTAAAACTGTATCCTGGACCATAGTGCATTGGTACATCAACTTTTTTTTATGTGAGATTGATTGCTGCTTTGCATAGTAGGAAATGGTATTGCAATACAGTCTAAAGTTTCATTTGAATAGTACATGTAAGAGTGCGCGTTTGATCGTGTTTCCTTTCCTCAATATTATTTATAAGAGAAGTGAGAGTTGAAAAATGAAAGTGTTAATGGTACATAACTTTTTCTGTGCAGTGCGCATCCGATCGTGTTTCCTCAAGTATGCAGAACGATCACGCGATCATCAAAATATTATGTTCTGCGTTGTGCGGATGAGTAAATCAATTAACGAGTAAAACTTTAGTGTGGGTGCAATCGTTTTTCTTTTAGCACGCAGAACGATCAGGCGGTCTTCAAAACATGTTGTTCTGCATTGTGCGGTCGTAAGTCAATTAATTAGTGCACGTCCGATTGTGTTTTTGTTTGGCTAATACAGTATGTAATTTTCTAATATGAATCCAATATTTTTCTCGCCGAATAGACACTTTATTGACCCTTATAACCAACACTTACATGAATTTCAACTATATTAGACTCATTACTCATTCATCTTTTATTTAGTTCACTTCAAATCCATCCACACATTTGCTCTAAAGTTCAAAGTTTTTGTTGAAAAAAATGTCATTTGTGTTCTTATTATTTTAAATGGCATTTTTGTATGTGTAAGCGATAGTCTTATAACAACTCAAAAGTAGAAGATAACGAAACAAAGAGGTATTTATTTTTTTATCATTAATTTACCTGAAGATTTACCAATAAATAAATATCAAAAATTGTTTGGAAAGAAAATTTATTATGGGCTTTATCGTATATATTCACCTAAAACTCTCCATCGAATATTGCCAACTGAAGATGTGAAACGTGTTGAAAGAAGGGTCTATCGCGAGATAATGTTCTGCTTCTTATTGGCATTACATCTCCCACCGGGACTCTGCCGCCTAGCAGTTCAGTACTGAATGAGCACAGTTATCAACTGCGAGGTCTCTAAGCCAGACTGCCATTTACATTCTACCATTACATTCGTATATCATGAGGCACGTTGATACTCTTATACCCAGGGAAGTCAAGAAAACTTCCAACCCGAAAACTTCATTGACCCAACCGGGAATCTAACCCAGCCACCCTCAGCACGTTCTTGTTTTGCCGCGCATCTTATCGTACGGATAAGAAGGGCTTGATTATGTTACTCATATCAACTATTGTATAAGCTTCTCTTACACTTTACTTACACACTCAACCTTTGGATGGGTTGATGTGATGAAAAGCAAACGGATTAGTTTGTCATACTTGCGATTTCTGCCAAGCATACATGCTTGGAGAATCTTGCGCCATATTCGCCGCTACTCCAGAACATCGGAACAACAACGTAGACGAAGTTCCCGAGATGTGAAGGCACCTTAACCGATGCAAGAGGAACAATTTCGTTCTACCCCGAAACAAGATGCATAATGTATGATGGAAAATTGATCAAATTCTGTTGTACATTTCATAAATCCATCCGATTCTGAGGGTAAGTATAAAGTTTTTCTATCTATCGTGCGAAAAATAAGAAACAAGCACACCCACTTCTCGTCTTTTCTTCTCGAGTAAAATAATGAAAAGCAAAGAAATGATTTTCAGAAAATGTAGCTATGTTAGTTTGTTTTTGAAAATAGAATACATAAGTTATGTATGTTATGTACGAAAAATGTAGGATTTTCACTACGGACATGATTAGTCTAACAGTTTCCGTAAGTAGTGCGTATTGGAAGACATGCCAAGCTCGAATAAGAATATACGTGTAGAGCACCGAGTGGAACCATATTTAATCACGGATTTCGCGGAAAATAAAAAAATGCTGTCGTTTATCTAAAACTTTCTGGAATGTGCAAAAAAAATGTAGAAATTGAAATGAAATAGATATGATGAAAAACATTTTTAAGGAATTGTCTGCATAAAACGTAAAAAAGCTCCAAAAGTAACGGAATTACGATCTTAGTGTCTCCGACAAAGTTTTCCAGCAGAACTTTTGCTACAACTTTCATGAAGAATTAAATCTTATATGAAACATTATTTAAGCTCTTTTAGTGGAAAGTATTCAACTGTCTAAAACGAGTTTAGTACTTTCTATTTAATTCCACTAGGATTTGCTATCTTTACAGATTCGTATTTCGACCTCAACTGTGAGGCCGTCTTCAGTGTCTCATACCTGACTCGACTTGAAGTCCTGTAGGTCGACTTAGACTTAGAAGCGCATTAACTTACTGATAAAATGTCTCGAAGACACACATTTAACGCTAAATTGATTAATAAATGTACTATTAAATAAACGATTTCACGAAAAACACGATTTTAGCCACTGTGCAGTGTGCACTGCTGAGTCCGGATAGCGAACGCCCAGTTACTGTAATACAATATTTTGGATCTTTTTTAACAAGAGAGAATGCATTTACGCACTGGCCTAGCAGACGTACTTAGTAGTTGCCAAACTACCACACGAAAGTGTGGCAAAGTGTGGGACTTCTACAGTCGGAGACTGGCCTTACTCATTAATCTCACCTTGGGCTCTCGCCATTATTTTGCCCCGGGACTGCTAACAGCATTACTTTTGGGAAATAGGCTGTACTTATTGCAGATATTTTTGAAATTTCTTATTTTTCTGATTCCGCATGTTTTATCCGCAACTGTTAAAGTTCTATCACAAGCTTTAAAACCTTTAATACACTGAAACAAAATCCTGATATTTGGTGTTGTCATCGTAGAATACCTTGCCTAATAGCAGAAAAAAGTATGGAGTGTCAGTAGCAGCGGTAGTTTGAAAATTGAACCGGAAAGATGGAAGTTTTCTCTGTAACAGAAATACTATAATCACTCACTTCTACTGGCGGAGTTGAGCTGGGGTACGTGACTCATCGAATATTTTCCCTGAATTTTAATTATATACGCTAAAAATGAACAATTTTTTTAATATTGAGGTGTAGAAAGACTAACTTGTTTTGTAGTTTTATGTTGACATTTTGTACTGGAATTTCCGAGTTTCCGAAACCTGTTTCGTTTCCATCGCATGGCCAGTTCAACCTTTCCAAGAAACTATGTCGTTTTCTTAGTTTGTCATGAAATTTTATGATGTTTGAGGTGTCGGAAAACTGACCTGTTTTCGACTGTACTATTGGGTGGAACCGTATGCAGAGCAAGACTCAAGCCAGGCTGGTGGATTACTACATGCATACATATATACTCTGTTGGCCTTTTGTATCGGATATTCCGGGTTTTCGGAACCTGTTCCGTGGCCATCAAATAGCCAATTTTACACTACCAAAATATTATGAGGTTTTCTAGATTACTCATGTGATTCTGCGAAGTTTGAGGTGCCGAAGAGCTAATTTGTTTTGTTTGGTTTTAGCATTTTTAACCGGAAATTCCAAGTTTCCGGAACCAGTTCCGTGGCTACTAAGACGCTTTTTAGATTGCTCATGAGATTCTGAGAAGTTCGAGGTGTCAGAAGACTCATTTGTTTTGTAGTTTTATGTTGACCTTTTGTACCGGAAATTCCGGGAATGCTGTGTATGACGGAGTGATGAGACTTAAGCGGGACTCACATTGATTTCTGCGTTTATGGCACCGTCATTAAACACTGAAGTCGAAGTTGCATGTCGATTAAGGAGGTTGAGTTGACCGCAGTCCACCCTACTCAGTCATTATTTCCAGAAGGTTGAATGCACTTAGTGAAACATAAGTTGGCACTGGTCGTTAAAAACGGAAGTCGCCACAGGAAGTTGTGATTAGCAGGGTTGACTCACTCGGAGTAGAACCAATACTGCAGATTTTTTCTTATACACAATAAAAAAACTTTCTTATATACAACAGAGAAACACAGGCAACATAAAATGTCTCTCTTTTTATCGATCATGATTTCCTCGACTTGAATTATACCCAAAAAAAAACAAATTAATACATTTTTTAAATAAAATGTTGACATAAACAAAACAAACAAACCTTACAGGATAGGTTTTAATTTAAAAAAATGAAAGCTTTTTATACAGTTACTGTATTGAAATAATACGAAAGGGTGAGATTATAATACTATACAATACAATGATTGTACCTAAATATTGCGCAATTGTGTATGCCAAAATTAAATACAGATTTTGTAAGGCTTACATGCAGAACTGTATTAAATCTGTTATCAACTGGTTGGATGTAAGCACGCTCTCGAGTGTGACTAAAACTGGTTAGCGCAATACACCATTTAAGGGGCAGTGTGAGAAATGATTAACACTGCTGATCAGAGTGGGAAACTGTCCAAACGTGTGATGCCAGGTGATACCAGAGTTAAGCCTAACTTCAACACCTAAGTTGAGTATGCCTGTAAGAGAGCCACGACAGCAATAATCTTGAGGACAGTGATTTACTTCCCAAGTATGCTGCTTCTTCTTCTATGACTCTACATTCCAACTGGAATTTGGCCTGCTTTTCAACTTACTTTTCTATGCCGCCATTGCATGAGTATGTATCTTGTTTGGCAAATACAATGGATATACTATGCCCAGTCGTAAAAGTTAAATTAATTTCCAATCTGAAAATTGTCTAGACCGGTACCGGGAATCGAACCCAGCCACCCTCAGCATGGTGTTGCTTTGTAGCCGCGCGTCTTACCGCACGACTAAGGAGGGCCCCATCGTATATCAGATTAAAAAATACTTCTTTGTAGTTTTCTTCCCAAATCATTCTTTTCATTCCCGTTATTTAGTGGCCACCCGTTAAGCACACTCCTCACGGAATCCAAAATTAAAAAAAAACTCGCGTTTTCAAGGGCACACCACTCGATACGGAAGTAACGCACAACTGTCGTTTTTATTATTTCACGCATGCTGCGACGCAGCAAAGCTGAAAATATAAAAATAACAGTTGCGCGTTGCTTCCTTATTGAGTAATGTGCCGTTGAAAACGCGAGTACTTTGAAATTTGGACTCCGTGAGCAGTGTCCTTAAGATGTGGTGGCCACTCTAAGCGCACTAGCCCAAGTCCTGGTGTATAGTGGAGCACTAAACCGACCTCCGGCAACACTGGAGGCCCAATAAGTCGCCAGTAAAACCAATCATTACGAAACGACATAAGAGAACAGAACGACGGGCACAGAACCGACAAAACTCGGTTTTCCGGAGAAAAAAACGAGACCGCGAAGAGACGGAGCAACTGTACCGCGCTAATAACACATGACGGACGAATATTATAAGTTGGACCACCTAAGGTTCACGTGCTACAGCCTGACATGTGCAAGGACATAAGCGGAAACCTTCTAAGGATCGGATGGTGGTATGGGGACGTGCGTAGGGCTAACGTTTTCCAGCTTCGGATTTCCAGTTTATTGCACGCCCGCGTTTGACAATAAGAGACAAACACCGGTAGTAGCGTGGAAAGTAGACAATAACTCAGGCAATTTTTTTTCTGTTCGTATAGGGGAACTGTTCCGTTTTCCATCTCACTGAACATATATTCATCTCAACGCAAAACAAAAAAATACAGCACCTATCTCGTGGTTTTTTTTTTGCTAATAAGCGTGCACACTGGTTAAAAAAATCACAAAAATAAGAAACAAACCAAATTTCTTTTCATTGCTTTGTTTTTGATAGGATGGAAATAGGAGCTATTGGATGAAGTGCCGAACCTTTCCCCTATTTGCATTCAATAATTGCCTGTGTTTCTGCTTGAAACACGGTTGGCCATTAACCTGTTGGAACGGATAAATTTACTCCAGGGCCTGTTAAGCCAACCCCTACACTATTATTTAATTTTGATCCATCTGTAAAAAAATGACTGAGCCTGGTTGAATACTAGGTCCCTCTGATTCCCACTCAGTGCGACTAGGCTCCGTCACATTGAATAAATAGTCGTTTGAAGTTATATTTCGTATTTATCCAGTCTTTATGATTGAATAATGAATTTATTTTAAATTGCTCAAGTATACTGAGATGACCTATAAGATCTTCCTCAAAGAACGTCGTTATTCTACTCAGCTTCTAATTGTATGAATGAATGTAAAGGTAATAGATTCAATATTTTATCAAGCGCATTAGAAGGCGTACTGCATACAATTTAAATCACAATATGTGTCGTGACTCGAACAAAAGGAGTGTAGCTCTGTCTCTTCACGACATGGACAACACATAGTGCCCATTCAGCATGCCAGCTAATACTAATAATACACCATACACATTTTCCAAAATTGTAAGTGTTAAACTCAGCTGACTACAAGATTCACATTATTTGGCACGGTACTGTAAAGTAGGCATTCCTTAGTCAAGCGGTAAGATATGCGGCTACAAAGGAAGACCACCCTGGAGGTGGATGGGTTCGATTCCCGGTCCAGTCTAGGAAATTTTCTCGACTTCTCTTGGCATAAAGGTGTCATCGTGTACGCCTCATGATATACGAATGCAAAAATGGTAGCTTGGCTTAAAAACCTCGTAGCTAATAACTGTGCTTAAGGTGATTATACAATCAAGACAAGTGGTGAATTTCAAATTCACCACACGGTTTTCTACTCCTACTATCAAAAGATCAAATCCAGCGTAATAATGTTCGTACAATGCTGAAATTAAAGTCGATTGTTTAGCATGAGTAAGCAAACGATGTACGGATGTTTCATTCCCATGTGCGTTGTGGTTCTCTCAATTCGTGCTCTTGAAAAATCATGAGCATGAGCATGAGCATGAGATGACCGTACAATTCGTAGTTGCTACTCCATGATTGACCAGAACTAGCGGAGTTGCACAGGGAACCAACAGATGGGACTTGGGATTAGCACTCCATCCTCAATGTGCACGTTCCGAAAGCTCAACTTTTAACGAGTCAATAACGGCGCCGGCCACGTCCTTACGATCATCTAGGGAAGGGAAGGAATGTTAGTGTAACAACCGTTGTTTTAGAGACCGACGAATCGTCTGCATCTCTACGGTTGTTACGGGAAGGAGTATTGTAAATAGGGAGAGGAAGTGTCATTACTTAGATCAGGATTCACCTTGGTTAGTGATGTAATCCAAGTAACTAGCATGTTAATGTTGACACGAGAACAAGGTATAGATCAGTTACGACATATTTGGTTGTGTTCTTGTTCGCCCAACGTAAGGGCAGACAATCCATCGCTCCGGTAGAGCTATTGTTAATCTACCCTTAAATTGTCCGCGATAATCAGCTATCGTGATTGTTTTATATTCATCTAACGCGAGGAAAAAAATCATTATCTTAGCGATAGACTTGATTATTTGTACTTTGGGTTGACTATTTACGATGATTATGAATTACACCTATGTGTTTCCAACGTGATTTCAAACAATCATTCGTTCGCGGTGAGTGATTATTTATTAGTGTTTTCGTTAAACTGCGGCGATGTTTTTTTAGGTACTCTGTAGTTATTTTCTCAACTCGAACGCAAACAATCAATCGTTCACGGAAAGCTATTTTGTATTCTGAGCTAGTCGATTTCTATTCAATAATATAAAGTTAATAATTACGACGATATTACGCGATATTCCAAAACTATTTAGTTCATTGTTATGAGCTAGACAGTTATGGTATTAAGACTTTTCAATATTTTAATTACATACAACCAGCGGACGGCAGATTTTAATACAGTTCTGCATGAAAATCCGTACAAAGCCCTGGCATACACAAATCTGGAAGACTCCAATACAAACGCCGCACCGAAATCTAACATATCAATACAATACAATTGTAAGATTTGTTTTTTTTTGTGTATTTTTGGTTGTTAAATACTGTAGATAACAGTAGATTGTTGTTTTGTGATCGTGATCGTGTTTCGTTAAAATTAAGCTTGTTTCATGTAGTCTAGTCTAGAAAAGTCGTAGTGACATTATTATCTCTAAAATGAAACATAATAGTAATAAATATTTAGAATATAACAAATCAAATATTTCTAGTGATTTTGTCTTTCAAATGGGTGCAATTGAATTTAACCTTGGTTTTTGGAATAGCGATCTTGTGTTTCATTCAATTGTCAACTAAAGTTCGCAACGGAGAGAATAGATTCCAATATGTCTGTTAATAACGTCAGTTGAACAAAACATGGTAAATATAGAGAGTATTATCCGTTTCAAATTTCAAGACCAGGTACAATTACACCTATTTGAAAAAATTTCTAGATTTTATTAAGACAAATAATAAGCAAAGTAAAATGAATATTATAATTTTATGAAAATGTTTTTCAAATAATACAAGTGTAATAAATGAAATGAGAATGAATTTCAAAAATATTATTTCAAACATAATTTGAACATTAATATTCATTTAATAATATTTGTACAGTTAATATAAATATTTCTGTATGTATGTAAACAACTATCCTGGCTCAAGTCTTATTCTTCATGTGGTGTCATGCAACATCATAATCGATTTTACATGCCTTCAGTGCTATTAAAGGTTCCAAGGAGAGGTGGAGGTGGTCTCGTAAGGGAATAGGAAGATTCTCCTTCAATAGTGTAACCCAAAAACTAACATAAAAAAAGGTATACATGTTGGGTTTCCATTTGATGGTTTGTTTAAAGTGTGAGGAATTCATTGCATCTATGAGAATAAGTACTTAGTCGAAACTTAAAGCCCCCTTCCAAACAAATAACATAAAATAATTTGTATTTATTATTAGAATGGTTGAAATGATTCTAAAAGGTAGTGTTTTTGTTCATTTTTCTACCAATACAAAAAAAAAAGAAAAAAATATAATGGTAAAATACTCCCTTAGACATAATCCGACAGCCAGATTTCCATGGAATGTTCACTTCCGTTTTTAGCACTAGATAACACTTCTTCAGTTAAGTTTCAAACAACACGGGATAACAAAACCAGAAAACCAGAAAATACCTAACAATGGATTTAAATTTTCAATAATTTAACTATAATAACGCAAACGTCACCAGAAAAGAAAATATCAACCACTCGCGTACGCAGACTGCTGCGATCTCCTCTATTCGTGCTCTTGAAAAATCACTAGAAAAAGCACCACCTTAATATGTTTATGCAGTCAGTCCTGTGGTGAATTTTAAATTCACCACATGTTTTTCCACTCCCATCTTCAATATGTAAAATACGACATAATACTTTTCATACAGTGCTGAAACTGAAGTTGATTGTGCTGTAGTAAGCAAATGATTCTACGATTGTATCATTACCGTACTCTTGAAGAACGACTGAAAAAAGCACGTGGTTTCCAAGATGGCAGCTTTATGGCTTTGTTGTATAACCACCTTAAAGAACACTGCGAGGCGGCAATGTCCCAGTGGGGGATGTAATGCCAATAAGGAGAAAAAGAACTGTAAACTATAAACAATTTCTCGAGCGGGTGACAAGCGTGGTGTCATCATCATCAATAGACATAGCCCGCTGTCATCATTGAAACGCAGTATGAAAAAAATTATAGCCCAGGACATCCTGGCTACGATCTGGCGATGGGCTAAACAATTGGATGGCAGTAGCCTGCAATTTCTCCACTACCATATTCCTTCGTTATTACCATGTCTCAATGTGCGATATTTTCTCCTGCACATTAGCTGCATCTATTATGACAGCTTCGCCTTTATTTCGCCATATTTCAATCGATCTTATGCGAACTGTAATAAATCAACAAAAAAGTTGATATATCCCAATCCAATTGTCTTGTTTACGAATAGGAACAAGGTGAATGTCATATTGCTTGATCATCGATCATACAGACTAGTAGAGTTATGAAGCTAGAATTTTCTATATGAAGAAAGGCAACATTTGGCACAAAAGGTTTTAAAATGGGTTTTTGAAAATAGTTTCAAAGATTATGCACAATGAACTTGTAATACATCTCGAATAGTAGGATAAACGTTTATGTAATAAAACGGAGGAACAAATGTTTGTGTAATACATATGAAGTAGTAAGTAGTAAAAGAAATTCTTGGAGAAACCCATGTCATACAGATTGTCATCAAATCAAAGTCTTCGAAAAAATCTAGCTTTCCCAATAACCCACTAACATCACATAATTGGTATGCTATGCTTTAATCACATTATCATTCACGTATGATGAAATTCTTTCGCCACCTTTCCTATACTCATTAGGTACCTCCCGCAGGTTTCTTCTGCGATCTCGCGCGTGTAAATTCAATTTGCTATGCATGTTGAAGAGTACAATGCCAAGAGAATAAACGGCGTAACGCAATGACTCAAGCGTTTGTAAACTGAGCGCTCCCCCAGCTTCCACTAGTTCCGAGCTGTTCCGAGCAACTGTCTTTTGTAATTATCCGGTCGATGACGTTTTCGCGCTGAGTTCATTAAAGCCTGAGCATGAATAAGATACTCCACGCACAAACCAAAGCCAAAGCTTGCGTGATCTGTCGTGGCGTACCGAACACGTGGAAGGAGAGGAAGAGGACGCTCGAGCTGTAATTTGACAATGAAAATAACCGAAAAAATTACATCCCACAACCTCAGGGGGCGCCGCTTCTACGGTGATGCTTTTTGCTTCGCTTTTAGGCTTCAACTTTGAATAAGAAAAGACACGAAACTGACGGTGGAAGGCCAAAACGCCATTGAAAGTGAAAATCTCTTTGAAGCTTGTTGTACTTTTTTTCCGTTGCACAGGCAAACATTTTTGGGATATTATTTCACCGATGTTACGTCAACCGATGTTTTGAATCACTTGAGGTAACAAGTATAGTGTAACATAAAGAGCAGCGTGGAATCAAACAATAACAATCAGTTAAGAAAATTTGGTTGTAATATGGATTTTTTTTTCATTTGTGAACTTGGATTCTTATTAATTAGTCTTACCTTTCTACTTAATTTCATTACTAATGTTTCGGATTGAAAAAAGTTACCAATGACATTAATGGATTCATTTGTTTAAATTTGTAGTGTACCACAAAAGCACAAAAAACTCACATATTATTTTGAGTGTTGTTCAACTGTCGATGAACTACACTTTGCTGCTAGTCATTCATGCACATTGCATATGCAAACGGTGATCGCTCCAAGTGTATCAGGAAATTTTTGATTTCAAATTGTTATATTCAATAACAACGGGCCAAAACCTATTTCATAGATGATAGAAAACGTGATGCAGTCTACAGTGAGTCCAAAAAGTATTCGTCTAGCTGTGTGTTTTCTAGAAAATGTTAAAGATAGAATCTATTAAGCTCAAAAAAATAAAACTATCGATTACATTGTGTAGTAAATTAATCAATTCATCTCTATTGTTAAAAATCAAACAGAAAAATAAAACAATAACAAAACCAAAGGTAACAAAACATAACAATTCATTAAATACGAGCTCAAAAAGTATTCGTCTAGTCAGGTTTAGCACGCTTTTGAAACGAAAACAGGAGTTGTAGAATGGAATTCAGTATTTCATTGGATTCCCCTGTGTATATATGACGGGCTGTAGTTCTTGTGGCATGGAACTGACCAAATAAGCCGTAATGGGGGATGGAATATTCTTCCATTTTTCTTTCAACACTAATTTCAATTCGTTGTTGTTGGAAATGTGACTTTCACGAATTTCACGAAAAGTTTGTCGTTCAGAACCTTCCAATGGAGTTAAATTGGATTCATATCTGGGATCTGAGGAGGCGTTTTGAGTTGATTGGTGTATTATAGAGTAGCTACAGCTTAGTACTTTGGACTGTGTGCTTGAGGTAATTATCACCCCGTAAGATGTATGTTACCTGTTAGCCCAATTTCTCAGCACTGGCGTTCAAATTTTCTTTCAAAATGCGGATGAACATTTTGTGATTCATGATTCCTGCAATAATGTGAAATTTTCCCGCACCGGTAGCGCTCAAGCACCTCAGAGACCATGACGGAGCCCCCACCATGCTTTACTGCTCAAAAGAGATTCTGCGGCTGTATCTCAATATTAATTTTCCGCCATACCATACACCGGCCATTTGATCCAAATATGCTGTACTTGCTTTCGTCAGATAACATGACTTGATTCTGAATGTCATCCTTCTTCCAGCGATATTTTTAGCTGAAATCGAGCTGTTTTTGATAATTTAATGGCTCACTTGAATTTTCTTCCGTGATACTCGCCCATTATACCCATACTTTTCACAGGTATTTCTGTTCATATCTTAGCACTTCTTCTCTCCAACTCACTTGCCTATATGGGTGAACTCGTTTTTAGGGATTTTTTCATTTTCCGCGCAATAAATCGCTCATCGTTATCAGTTTACCATTGCTGACGACCACTCTGCTATTTGTTTTGATAGATTTTTGTGGCGCTGATGCGATCAATCACCAATTAAATGGTTGAATTCTTGCTACCCTTGGTCTACCCACATTTCTTGCAAAGTCATAAGTCAACTTGCACTAATTATGCAGGCGAAGAATTAGTTTTTTTTTCATTTGGACCCATTTTTTTACTTTTCCCACCCATGGTGCTTCTATTTTCCGCGCCAAGTTCAAACAAAACAAAAACATTATTTGATCTCTCATTGAATATTGACAAAAATGTTGCTAGACATCACTAAAGTGTGCTAGTGTAACTACATGCGAATGAAACTATTATATTCGTGTTTCACTTGAGTATTTTCTGAATAGACGAATACTTTTTGAAATTGACGAAATTTAGATATTCTCTACATACCAGAAAAAGTAATTGAAATCTCCATTTGTTTTTGAATAATAATCATGTGTTGATAAGTTTTCTACCAAATTTAGAAGAAAGTATTTTGATTTCACTTCTATCACGCCTAAGATTTACATTTAACTAAAGAATTGCAGCTAGACGAATACTTTTTGGACCCACTGTACATTCCGCTACCAACGATAATGGTCTGCGACTTGTAACCTTTGCTGCTGCTAGAGGGATGACAATAAGCAGTATCTAATTCGCACGTAAGAATATCCGCAAACACACCTGGCAACATCCGAGTGGAGACACTACCTTGTAGTTGCAAAAACTCTGGCGCGTCACGAATTCACGAAACAACAGGAGATGCCACCGGATCTGGCGACGTCAACAGATTGTGGGAAAATATCCAGGAAGCTGTGACTGCAACAGCGCAGGAAGTGTTAGGCACTGCACAGCGACGCCAACGAAATGGTTAGTAGCTTGTGATTAAATCCTTAATTTGTCTAAAAAAGTCCTTAACATTTCGCGGAATAACATTTCGCGGTACGACATTTGGCGAATTGTACCTTTTTGCCGAATGACTTTTGGCGAAATGTACCATTTCGCGGAATGTACTATTTCACGGAATATTAACACAAAATAGTTTAGTGTTCATTCAGCACTTATGCAATTATTACTTGCGAGGTTTTTAAGCCAAGTTAACATTTTTTTTGCATTCGTGTGATACGAGATTAACACGTTGAAATTGTTATGCCCAAAAAAGTCGAAAATTATGTTCTCCCTTCATTTTGTATCGGGCAGGCGCTGGCATTTAAAGATGGCATTACCCCTCCCTTCGCCTTATACCGGGCAGACGCGTTCATTTAAAGAAGCTATTTTCAAATCCTTTCGCTTTATCCAGACAGATGCGTTCCTTTAAAGAAGGCATTTTCAACTTCTTTCGCCTTATGCCGGGCAGACTCATCCATTTAAAGAAGGCATTATCAACTCCTTTCGCCTTGTATCGGGCAGACTCATCCATTTAAAGAAGGCATTACCCCTTGCTACGCCTTATACCGGGCAGACTCATCCATTTAAAGAAAGCATCACCCCTTGCTTCGCCTTATACCGGGCAGATGCGTTCTTTTAAAGGAGGCAATCGAAACGTCTTTCGCCTTATACCGGGCAGACGCATCCATTCAAAGAAGGCATCATCTTTACCCTTTGCTTTATACCGGGCATATGCGTTGTGTCCATTTCAAGGAGCATTATTTCCTCACTTTGTCTGACATTCGCATCGACCTGATGCGGTCATTTTAAGAAAGCATTACCTTCTTTCATTGCTTTAAATCACAATCCAAAAGAATGTATACCGGATTGCATGTAATTAAGCACACTTAAGGTAATATTTCAATGATAATTATTCTAACTGAATTCCGCCAAATGGCATTCCGCGGAATGACTTTCGGTGAAAAGGTACATTCCGCGAAATAACTTTCGGAAAAAAGGTGCATTCCGCGAAATGTGTTTCGGAGATTTGGTACATTCAGCGGAATGTAGCAACGCGAAAAAAAAATTCGTCGGCATTTTTTCGGCGAAATAGTATTCATCCGGAAAGAGCACTTTGAAGATTTGTTGAACGGTGAAGATGAAGGTGTATTAAGGAGCAGGATGGACATACTCGGTGACGGTCAAGCTGTGGCACCACCAACGCTGGACGAGGTTAAGAAGGCTCTAAACGAGCTGAAAAACAGTAAAATTGCTGGGAAGGATGAGATCTCGGACTTGCTTCTCAAACACGGAAGTGAGCAACTGCATCAATCAAACCACCACATTATCCAGAAAACATAGGAGGATCAAGAACTGCCTGCCGGCTGGCTGGATAGCCTCTTATGCCCAATCTATAAGACAGGGCACAGATTACAGTGTGCCAATTACAAAGGGATCACCCATCTGAACTTGGCGTACAAAATCCTGTCGCGTATCTCGTCTAACAGACTGAGACCGCTTGAGGAGTCCTTCGTCGGTGAATACCAGGCAGGTTTTCGTGAGGCTCGATCAACGAAGGATCAGATGTTTAGCCTGCGAATGGTCCTTGATAAATTCCAGGAGTACAACTTCCAGACTCACCATCTGTTCATTGATTTCAAATCAGTGTACGATTCAGTGAAGAGAGATAAGCTGTGGCAGAAAATGTCCGAACATGGTTTTCCGGCGAAACTGATACATGCAACGCTGGATAGCTCGGAATCAAGTATTCGGATTGCAGACGAAGTGTCAACCTCGTTTGTGACCTTAGACGGATTGAAGCAGGGTGATGCACTTTCGAATTTATTGTTCAACATTGCACTCGAAGGCGCTTTTAGGAGATCTGGCGTGCAGAGGAACGGCACTATCATCACACGGTCGCATATGCTCCTGGGTTTAACGGACGACATCGACCTTACTGGAATCGATCGCAGAGCAGTAGTGGAGGCTTTATCCCACTGAAGAGGGAGACGGCGAGGATAGGCTTAACCATTAACTCTACCAAGACAAAGTACATGGTGGTGGGTAGAGACAGGGGAAGACCTAGTGGTGTTGGTACAGAGGTAGTGCTTGATGGGGATGTGTTTGAAGTTGTTGACGAATTTGCTTAGCTGGGAACGCTTGTGATAAGTGACAATGACGTTTACCGTGAAGTGAAAAGACGTATTGCTGCTGCAAATAGGGCCTTTTACGGATTACGTAACCAGCTAACGTCCCGCAACATGCAGACGGAAATGAAATTAGCTATATACAAAACTGTGATTCAACCAGTGGCTCTTTATGGACATGAAGCATGGACATTAAAAGAGGCGGATGGGAGAGTTTTTGGGGTTTTCCAGCGAAACGTGCTGCGTACAATGAATCGTATAAAATACGGCAAAAATACTAAAGTGTGCTGATCACTTAGTGCGAATGTCGGAAGAAATGATAGCGAAAATAATATTCAAAAGAGAACACGCTGGCTGCACGCGGTGGAATCGGACCTGGGGACCCTGAACGTTCGGGGAAACTGAAGGAACATCGCCCAAGACCGACGATTATGGAGCCACAATACGCCAGGCATAGGTGTATCGACGCTGTAGCCAACCAGGTAGGTAAAGTTCGCCTGACAGTCGAGTGAAACCCACGCGACAGTTACAAAAAACTGTCGTAGAATCCTCCTTCACGCCGGTGTCCTACACCCCGAGAGCACGGTCCCCGTACGGCATCAATTATCGTACGCTGTTCCGAACCATAACTGAGAGTTAGTAGTTTTATTGTAGTCCTCGTCTGGTAAATTGGAAAGGTATGTGAAGTCGGCTATTGAGGGAAAGTGGGCTACTAGCTCGAAGGGACGGTATTCCGAACGCTTTCGAGGTCGCCACTTCCTGCGCACCTTTAATTCGGCGATTTTGCACACGAGCTCACGCCGCCATCTTGCCGCAGTAATTGTCCACTGGAAAACCGCCGGTAAATCGATGCTACCTAGACAACGATGTTGCCAGCACGGTCGGACGAATCATCGTCGTCCCCGACATCGTACCGGAAAGCATTACAGTTTCGGCACATCACCGGGAAGAGCACGTAAACCGGAAACCACCGCCCGAAAATCCGCCGTGTACGGCATTTCGCCGGAAAACCATTCATCCTCGTAAAAAAGAATGCAATTCGGCAATCCTCTGGAAAACTCTCCGTCTTCGACACCCCGCCGGAATCCCGTTATCGCTACAAGAATCATGCACTGGTATGTGAAAACCTTGTAATCAGGGCCTTAAAGCTTCCTAGGGCCCAATTAGAGAGTCGTCCAACCCGAATGAGTTTGTACGGATAATAAAAAGTTGAGTTAGAAAATTTTGCAGCCAATTGATTTCACTCTTCTCATTTCGTTGGTCAGACTTCTATTCCTCTTCGGTAAGTGGGTACTGAGTTGAACGAGCTTGAGCCATTACGAGGGTCAACAAGGGATATGTAGAGAAACCTAGGGTTTCCGTTGAATTGGCCGGTTGTTTGAAATATTTAGCCAGTAACCGTTTGAAGATTTCCCGTAAGGTATTATCGCAAGAAAATTGGGGAAATTAACAGACTGCTGGTCTCTCTCACGCCGCGAGAGTGGCGTTAAAGCCAGCAAAGTTATTTGAAACCTCATACGATTTAGCGAACAGTTATAAAATAGACTCAAAGTATGTTATGGTGAGGAAGCAGTAAATTTTAATTAAAATTAGAACATGCAAGGCAAATGATTCTTGTCATATTGTGTTCGGGTTCTGATAAAGGCTTGTTGCGACTTGCGAGGTGCGTTTGTCAGTAACACACTCTGTTGATGACAAAGCGTATATTGTTGGGCGTTGCTCAAATCAGAGCGTTAATGAATAAAGCTTCCAATGAATGATTAAATTTCTTATGATTAAACCATTCAACTCTATGATTAATGATTATGATTAATGATTTATTCATTTTTGACAATGATTAATGATTATGATTAACGATTTAAATTATTTTTGACAATGATTAACGATTATGATTAAAGAATAAAACGATTGAAGTATGATTAACGATTACCGATCGTGATTAAATGTTGACTCAATATCTGTATGATTAATGATTAACGATCGATATGATTAATGATTAATGATTATGAATAATCAAATTTATTGATTTGCATAGTGATCAATAATCAAGTAACCTTTAATTGTTTAATTGTAAAAAATTGTATGATTATGATTAAAGAATAATGAATAAAAGCAATGTATGCAATGATTAAAATTGATGATTAATGAATAAACTCAAAACAATCATGAATACGATTAGTGATTAATGATTAAATGCAAAAATCTATGATTAACGATTAGTGATTAATGATTGAATCGTATTTTTTGTATGATTATGATTAATGAATAATGATTAAATAACCCATTATTCATGAATCTTTTGTTTGAGAAAATGCATGTATCCATTTTACACAATATAGAGAAAACAAATAAAATGTTTTTGAACAAATTGGCACCGAATCGTTTGATTTCTTTGAAACAGATCAATAGTGTTTGGTAAAACTTAACACCCTGGAGCACTTCCATCGCGAAAACTGTAAGCAGCACTCCATAATTACTTTTCAAAGTGCGTGTACATATTAGGATGGTCTAACCGGTAATACCGGTATTACCGGCCAATTTGGGGTACCGAAAATACCGGTATTGGAGACGAGAAAATACCGGTATTTTCGATATTTCAAATGTTGCTGTTAAAATAAACAATCTCGAATAATTTTCACCCATATGTATCAGGTCAACTACCTGTAATCGTATATCTGTCCCATATAAATAAGAAATCCAGCAGAGATGGGACAAATATTCGATTACAAGCAGTAAAGACTCATCGTGCAAAAAAATACAACAATTAAATGCGCGCATGAGTAACTTTGTCCGAGTAAGCATTATTGACGACGTTCACGCTACAACAAAAATCGATCAACATCGTCATTAATCATACCTGTGGCTTCATTCTCTTAGCCATCTGTCGAACTGCGAATGACGTTTTTTCTTCAATGAGCATTGTTGACATCGTCGAGAGTTTTCCCGCAATGTATGAAATTATGAAAAAGGTACGAGCCGTAAAAGTGCTTTACTGGAAATCACTTGTGAAACATGATTTTCTGCTAAAATATGTCCGTTCTGAATTCGCAAAATAATGTGGATTAGTGGCTGATGCCAAGGTACACTGGAATAACATGTCCAGGGATCCATGAGTATAAACTTTAATACAAATTCAACTCCATTGATGTTTATTTGGTGTTTGGTAAAATAGTTCAAGCCCTTGAACCTGTTCAAACTGCTTTGGAACTACTCCTCAGTGAGTTCTGCATTCTATATGAAGCCGACGTGACGCTTCAAATTATGTTGGAACAATTATCAAATCAAACCACAGAAATTTCGGCCACTTATTCGATGCTTTTAAGGAACGAATCCAAGAGAGACGATTTAAATACCCCAATCTTTTTGATTTTTTGAATAATTCTGCCGTTAGCAATTTATCAGAAACGATTTTGGCATGTTCTTCTTGAGACAACGACCATACCTGGCGATCGGTACGAAGCGATGCTTCCATGGCTAATTTTTCTGGTTTATCGTTAAAAGAACAACTTGTGAAGAGACTGTAGCAGAGCAAAACACTTGCGTAGCTGGTAGAAAATACGTTGACGCCAGGATCCTTGCATGCAATCCGTAAGGAATTCTCCTACTATGAATCTGAAGGGATTAAGGGCAAGTATTTGACAATGTTTTTTGACGGTCTTGGAACCATTCGTCCAACTTCGGTTGAACCAGAGAAGGCATTCTCAGTGGTTGGCAACATTGCTAACAAAATCCTAAACGGATTGGGAGATGAGTCGCTTAGTATGTAATGTCTTCTTAAGTTTCGCTTTGCCCAGCTCAACAAGCAATGATTTTAATATCAGAAGTCAACAAATAATGTTTTTCATCCAAAAGTCCAAATCAAAAGTTTTTCTTTTAGTACCAGAAATTTTTACAAAAACCGGTATTCTACGGGTATCCACCAAATACCAAATACCGGTATTTGTCAAAAATTCCAAAAAATTACATTCCTTAATAAAAAAATTCGTATTTTTTGGCAGAATACGCTTATTTGGACGAAGATTCAGAATAAATAAAAATCTTATTTTGATCAAAAATGTTACATATGCAGTTTCTCAAACAAACGATTAAAATATCTCTATGGAAAGAGGAGACGATAGAGCAATGACTTTCTAATATTTATAACCGTGAACTCTGGTGTTTTTGGCCAGTTTTGACTAGTCTCAAGTAGGTCAGCAAAAAGAAAATTAAACCGCCCAGCACAAGAGTACAATGGGATCTGACACACTTTTTTCCATATAAACTTTTAATGAGTTTAGCACCGCCCAAACGTCGACCGATTTGACTGAAATTTTGCCCAGAGCATCAGGGTCTTATTTTACCCACCAGAAAACTTGACCACCGGAAAACTTGAAAAGGTATTTTTTGAGCCACCCTACTGTGGAAGGTCAGATTGTCGTCTATCATGACCCCCAGAAGCTTTAAACTCCGCTTTGATGTGATCGCGACTTTACCCACATACTGCATACTGCATGTTGTTCCGACTTGCGTTTATTGACGATAAACACCTCCGTTTTATGTTGAGCAAGTTTACGGCCGCCACCGTGTTGATCGCGTGTGTTACGGTCAGTTCTACATACGTACATAAGATTCCATAATACGTCGTACATAAGATTCCATAATACCGGGCTCAATATTGATCCTTGCTGAACTCCTGCAGGAACGCTTCTCTGACCGGCATCGGCCTCGTATAATAGAGCACGGTTCTGGAAATAGCTTTCCAAGATCCGGTACAGGCCCACCGGTAGACTAAGCTGGCATAACGAGAGCGCGAAGGCATCCCCGCTTGCGCTGGTGAATGCATTCTTCACATCAAGTGTCACTAACGCATAGTATCAAATACTACGCCTTTTCCGTCGGATCGCTACCCAAGCAGCACATGTTGAGCAAATCCGGTCGCAGGCATCTCTGCATATCTAGCCTGAACATGTTAGAGTTCGCTATGATTACTGCCTTGAAAACGGTGTTTGGAACTACATCAGGCCCTGGAGCGTTGTTCGTTGCCGGAGAATTAGCTACCGCGAGTAACTGTTCATACGTCGCCGAAGCCACCAAGACTGCCGCAACCATAACGTACGGGGCAGGAGGTTATGGACTTGTTACTCGGGACGAGAAGAATGCCTCAATAATCCTCGCCTCGGATGATGCACGTCGTAGTTGATCTTAAAGCGAATTGCTAGATGATCACTATGGGTGTATTTCTCATCCTCCCTCCAGTCCATGTTTAGTGCTAGACCAGGACTGACAAAAGTTACGTCAATCCATGACTCAACTTCATTTCTACGGAATCTGCTAGCAGGACCATCATTGACTAGCATTGCGTCGGGCTTGTCTAGCACCTCTAGTAACGTTTTACCCCTATGATTGGTTTAAATCTCCCGATATGACGACCGGCTGCCGACCCACTAGGCCAGACGATAACCTATCGACCATCTGGTTGTGCTGTTCTACTGGCCACCTTGGTAGGGCATAGCAGCTTCAATAGAACACATAATTGAGCTTGTCTATCGCGACACTCTCAGGAGAGAATTGTACCATCTTTTGGGCCGTTGTGCAAATAGCCGCCATCCTAGATTAGTCCGCCACCAGTTACCGTTATCGACATGAATATTTTACGGGTCAGCCAGGAGGGCGCTATCGGTCCTATACTCTGAGACCGATCTTATTGTCTTCACCGAAAGGACACGAAGGTCCACCCATAACGTGGTTACGGGCTTGCTTCTTGCTGGCACAGATAAGGCACTTTGGTGCCTTATCACTTTTCTGCGTTTTGTGCCTTTCCGCAGCGTGTTGCAGCCCCCGTCACTCCACTCTCCGCTATCGTCACACCTCGTCAAACCCCTATTGACCTCACTAGCTACCGCTGCATAAAAAAAGATGGGTTTTGATTACTCATTGCTCTTGGGTCCCCCTTGTGGCTACCGTTGAATCCTACTGGAGTAGTCGCCTTTAAAGATCCCATGGCCATACGAGGGTTGATATTTATGTATTCGGAGCCAGATCAACGCAATTCAGGAATGGGTCAGCAGGCAAAACTGGAAGGCAGGATTGGAGAGCGTGCTACAAGGCCCGCCACGGTTTCATGGACCGGAAAACAGCCTAGCCATTAGCCCACTCGCCATTTCGATTCGGTGTCACCTGGCTCTACTAGTAGAGTAGAATGACTCGGCTGCCAGCCCTCGCATACACAATATCGCAATATCCAAGGCAAGGTCCGTTAACTTGCGGCCAGAATTACATAATCAGGATCTCACTGGTATTAATCCTGAGTGCCAATTGGCACTGAAACAACATCGTAAAAAAACATAAGAGAATTATTGTACAAATTTGTAGCTGGAAGCTAGTGAAGATCGTGGTGCTAGTGGAGCAAAGATGTAAAAGACAAATAAGACAAATAAGACAATATCTGGAGGAATTCCTGAAGGAATATCCATAGGAATTCCTGAAGGAATATCCATAGGAATTTCTGAAGGAATATCCAGAGCAATCTGGAGATAATTCTGGAGGAATATGTGTAGATGTTTCGGGAGACATATCCAGAGGAATTGCTGGAGGCATATCAGGAGGAATTAATGGAGGAATATCCTAAAGAATTTCTGGAGGAATATCCGGAGCAAATTCTGGAGGAACATCCTGACGTAATTCCTGGAAGCACAGACCGACGAATTTCTGGAGGATCATCCTATCGAATTCCTATAAGAATATCCAAAAGAATTCCTGGAGGAATATTCAGAGGAAATCGTGGGGAATATCCGGAGGAATATGCGAAGAAATATCCGGAGGAATCTTTGGAAAAAAATCTCAAGTAATCCCTGGAGGAATATCCAGAGGACGCCCTGGAGGAATATCCGGAGGAATCCCTAGAGGAATATCCGGAAAAATTCCTGGAGAAATATCTGCAGAAATTTCTGGAGGAATATCCGGACGAATTCCTGGAGGAATATTAGGATGACCTTCTGTAGGAATACACCCATTTTTTTTTTACACGGTTGGTATTCTTTAATTTCCCGGTTAACCTTATTTTTCACAGCTTTTTAAATACCACCTGAATTTTATTTTTGTGATTTTTTTCATGGGGTTAACTCAAAGTTTCATTAACGCTAAGGCTCGATGTCCACGAAGCGTCTTTTCAACGCTGCGTGCACGTGGCGTTAAAAAGAGGTTGGTGTGCGTCGAGAAAAAGCGCTAACGCAGCGTCGCCGCACCGATACATACCTGCGTTATTTTAACTCTGCGTGCACGTGGCGTCGAAAAGACGCTACGTGGGCATCGGTCCTAAAGGTTTTAATCGACTTAAACCCACCTGTCGTGTAAAAAAGAACTGGGTCCAGAGGAAATATTGGAGAAATATCTAAAATTTCTGGAGAAATATCCGGACGAATTCCTTGAGGAATATTCAAAGAAATATGTGGAGGAGTATTCGGAGGAATTCCGGGAGATATATCCGGAGGAATTCGTGGAGGAATATTTGAACGTTATCCTGGAGGAATATCAGAAGGAATATCTGGAGGAGTATTTGGAGGAATTCCTAACGAATTTCTTGTGTATTATCCGAAGAGGAATACTCTGAGGAATTCCTGGAGGAATATACGAAAGAACACCCTGACGAATTATTGAAGGAATATCTGAAGGAATATTTCTTTTAAATATTCAGTTGAATTCCAGGAGAAACTTCTGGAGGAATATCCGAAGGAATATCTGGAGGAATATCTTGACGAATTCTTGGAGAAATATCCAGTGGAATTCCTGTAGTAATATCCGGAGGAACTTCTGGAGGAATACCCGGAAGATTTTCTGGGGGCACATCCGAAGAAATATCTGGAGGAATATCATGACACACTCCTGGATAAAAATCCGGATGAATTCCTTAAGGAATATCCAGGGGACTTCCTGGAGGAGAATTCGGAGAAATTCCTGGTCGAATATCAAGAAATGTTCATGGAGGAATATCCGAAAGAATATCTGGAGAAATATTCGGAGGCTCTCCTAGAGGATTATCCGGAAGAATTCTTGGACGAATATCCGGGAAATTTGTGGAGAAATATCTGGAGGAACTTCTTGAGAAATATTCTAAAGAATTCTTAGACGAATATCCGAAAGAATTCTTGAACGAATTCCTGGAGGAATATCCAAATCCAATATTTGGAGAATATTTTTGAGGAATATTCGAAGGAATCACTGGAATCCGAAGGAATATCTGGAGGAATATCCGAAGGAAATATTGGAGAAATACGCGGAGGCTTTTCTGGAGAAATATCCGGACGAATTCCTGGAGAAATATCCGGAGAAACTTCTTGAGGAATTTCCGAAGGAATACTTGGACAAATATCCTGACGAATTTTGAAGAAATATCTGAACGAATATCCACTGGAATTCTTGGAGGAATATCCTGAAGAATTTCTAGAGGAATATCCGAAATAGTCTTCTTATTCTTCTTCAATGCCTCTACATTTCAACTGGAACTTGTCCTACTTTTTTACTTAGTATTCTATTAGCATTTCCTCAGTTATTAATTGAAAACCTTTCTATGCCCGCCATTGCATGAGTAGCCTAAACGCCAGTATCAAATACTACGCCTTTTCCGTCGGATCTAGCGGGCCATCATTGACTAGCATTCGTCGGACTTGTCTAGCGCCTCTAGTAACGTTTGACCCCTGTAATGGTTTTAATCTCCCGACCCACTAGGCCAGACGATAACCTATCGACCATCTGGTTGTGCTGTTCATCACTTGGTAGGGATAGCAGCTTCAAAGAACGCACAATGAGCTTGTCTATCGCGACACCCTCAGGAGAGAAGTACCATCTTTTGGGCCGTTAATTAGCCGCCATCCTAGATTAGTCCGCCACTAGTTACCGTTATCGACATGATTTTTTTACGGGTCAGCCAGGAGGGCGCTATCGGTCCTATACTCTGAGGCCGACTGCCACTGTGTTACTTGAACGGCTTCATCTTATTGACTTCACCGAAAAGACACGGGCTTGCTTCTTGCAGGCACAGATAAGACATTGGTCTTATCACTTTCTTGCGCTTTTCCGGCGTGTTGAGCCCGTCACTCCACTCTCCATTATCATCACACCTCGTCAAACCCTTGCTACTCAGCCACTGCATAAAAAAGATGGGTTGATTACTCATTGCTCTTGGGTCCCTTGTGGCTACTGCCTAATCCTACTGGAGTAGTCGCCTTTAAAGATCCCATCATAGAGGGTTGATATTTATGCTGAGCCAGATCAACGCAAGTCAGGAAAGGGTCAGTAGGCAAAACTGAAGGATTGGACAGCGTGCTAAAGGCCAGGTTTGCAACCAAGAATCTCAACCATTAGCCCACCTGCATTTCGATTCGGTGTCACTCGTCTACTAGTAGAGGGAATGACTCGCAGCCCTCGCTACAATATCGAATATCAAGGCAAGGTCCGTTAACTTGCGGCGAATTAATAATCAGGATCTCACGTATTAATCCTGGAATTGGCACTAAACAAATCGTAAAAAACATGAGAATTATTGTACGGATTTGACCAGGAATCTAAAGATCGAGTGCTAGTGAGCAAAGATGTAAAAGACAATATTACAATATCCAGAGCAATCCCTGAAGAAGTATTCAGAACAATTCCTGAAGCAATATCCAGAGGAATTCCTGAAGGTCTATCCGGAGGAATTCTTGCAGATCCGAGGAATTCGGAGAAAAATGCGAAGATATTCCGGAGGTCCAGGAATTGTGGAGCATATCGGAGGAATTAATGGAGGAATATCCTAAAGAATTTCTGGAGGAACATCCTGACGTATTCAAGTTACGACCGACGAAATCTTGAATCATCCCATTGAATTCAAGAATATCCCGAGGTATTCTGAGAAAATTCGGAGGAAATCGGGAATATCCGGTAGTATGGAGAAAATCCGGAAATTCCTGGAAAAATACCGAGGAACTCGCAGGAACATCCAGAGGACGCCCTGAGGATAGATAATCCGGAAGAATTCCTGGAGAAATTTCATGAATTGAGGAGTATTAGGATGATCTTCTGAGGAATACCACAATATTTTTTACAGTTGGTATTCTTCAATTCTGATTAACCTATATTTTACAGCTTTTTAATCACCTGAATTATTTGATTTTTGAATTTTTTCATGGGTTAATCTATGTCATTAACGCTAAGGTCGATCACCACGAAGGCGTCTTCAACGCTGCGCGTTAAACGCTTAAATTAAAGTCTAATCGACTGAAACCCACCCGTGTAAAAAAAGAATCGGGTCCACAGATGAATATTGAAGAAAAATCAGGTTTTCTGGAGAAATCCGGACGAATTCTCTGCGGAATATCTGAAGAATATGGAGGAGAATAAATTGGAGGATGTCGGAGGAATTCGTGGAGGATATCTGAACGTAATCCTGAAGGAATATCAGATAATATCAGGAGTTCGAGGAACTCCTGGAGAAATCAGGAAGAAACCTTGAAGAATATTCAAAAGAATTCCTAGAGAAATATCCGGACAAATTCTAGGAATATTCGAAGGCATATCTGAGGAGTATTGAGAATTTGGATATAACGAAGAATTTCTAGTGTTATCCGAAGAGGAAATTCTGAGGAATTCCTGGGAATACCGATAGAACTCAGAATTCTTGAAGGAAGATCTAAGGAATATTTCTTTTAAATATTCAGTTGGGGGTCCCAGCGTAGTTGCACGTTCGCCTTTCAGAATGGCAGGTCTGATTCCTCAGCGTCACCTCGTCAGTCAGATGCGCAGCCCCATACGGTGGCGTATTGGGAGCGCTTACCTGTTGATGCTGATGGCGAGACAAATTGTTCTTCCCGGAGATACCTCCAACGTCCGACAAATGGTAATCGAACAACGAACGATCATTGGATTCACGACATGGACAAATGGAACAATGGACTCAAGTGAGATGGACCAGCCAGACAACAAAAATGAATAATGGAAATATCTAAAATAGATTCGATTCTGGCAGCAGAATACCACAGAGATCTCAACACAGCAGGTTAAGTAAACAGAGTACAAATAAAAGGAAAAAAAATATCTTAGTTGAATTCCAGGAGGAACTCCTGAGGAATATCGAAGATATCTGAAGAAATCTGGATTCTTGGAAAATATCCAATGTCTGGAGATCTGAAGGAATTCTTGGACGAATACCTGCCTAATTCCTGGAAGAATACGAAAGAATATTCGGAAAAAAATCTGGAGGAATATCCGAAGAAATATTAATATTTGGAACAATATCCGGACGGATTCCTGGAGGAATATCTGGACGAATTCTTGGAGAAAATCCAGTGGAATTCCTAGTAATATCCGGAAGAACTTCTTGAGATACCGGAGATTTTCTGGAGGCACATCCGAAAAATATCTGGAGGAATATCATGACAAACTCAGGATAAAAATTCGGATGAATTTTAAGGAATATCCAGTGGACTTCCTGGAGGAAAATCCTGAGAAATTCGGTCAAATTCCTGGAGGAATATAGAAAGAATATCTGAGAAATATCCAGAGGCTCTCCAAAGGAAATCGAAGTATGCTAAATCTGGGGAATTTCTGGAGGAACTTTGAGGAAGTTCGAAGAATTCTTAGAGAAATCTCAAAGATGAACGAATTCTTGAGAAATTTCCAAAGATATTTTGAGAATATATAAAAACAATCATGTATGGTTCGCTAACTACTTCTGAACCACTTGGCGAATTAACCAAATTGACACACGTTCTCTATCCTCAGGGAAGTTAACAAAGGTGCATTTAGGAAAGGAGGTTGTAGAAAAAAAATTAGTGTAATCTCATCTCCCAGGACGATTTCAACCAAATTTCTATATTCACTATAGGAACAATCAATAGAGATTTTGGGAAGGGGAGGGGTCTGGAGGATATATGTTCAGAAAACGGTATAGAGTAAATTCTGAACCCCTGCAGATTTCAACCAAATTTGATACACACATTCTCTACCTAAAGAAAAGATAACAAATGGGGTGGGGGTCATTGTAAAAGAGGGAGGGTATGGGGAGGGGTTGTCTTTATAAAACGAGCACAGTGTTACTCCCAACTTCCAGTACCCATATCAACCAAATATTGTACACATATTCACTAAGAGAAGTCGATCACATGGAAGTGTATGGAAGAGGGGGGGGTCTGGGGAGGGGTATTGTTCAGAAAACAGGCATCAGTGTTTCTTTTGAACCCCTGGACCGCTTTATCCAAATTACAACATTCTCTATCCTAAGGAGAAAATAAAAAAGGGTGGGATGATCATTGGGAAAAGGGAGGGTAAGGGGAAGGGTTGTCTTTAGAAAAGAGCACAGTGTAACACCCAACTCCCAGGACCATTTCAGCCAAATTTGGTGACACATTTTCTATTCTAAGGAGAAGATAACAAAGAAGGTGGAGGGTCATTTGGAAAAGGGAAAGTTATGGGGAAGGGTTGTCTTTAAAATGATAATTCAGTGTAACTCCCAGGAAAATTCCAACCAGATTTGGTACACTTATTCTCTATTTTTGGAAGATGTTTATTGAAAGTAGGGCCAAACAAAGATATAAAAAATATTGATACAAAGGTTCAATTCTATGAGCGGTAGATCTACCTCTGTGGGTTTCGTACAGCATTGGACATTTTAATTCTATAATTTCATTTTCAGTCCCTAGCAAAGCCGGATACATATAGCTATTAGCTATCTATATATCTCGGATACTTATTCAACGTATGTGACGTATGTGATTTTGTAAACAAAAATTTAAACGTTGATTTCTAATCTGATAATCCCACGCAACTCATCGCCACATACAGGTAGGGGAGGTTTCGGCTACATGTTCGTTGTATTGGTTTGCGGGAGGTATCATATTTGACAAATCGACGTATTATCTTTGTTACAAAATCACATCGTCGTTTGAATAAGTTGATATATAAAACTCAATGTTTGTATGTTTGTGTGTGTGCTCAGCTAACTTGAACCATTATTGTATTGTTTAGTTATCGATCAATTCAACCATTTATCGAAATCATGGTTTGCCCAACGTAAAAAGCAATGATTAATGTGTTCTTCTGGATGGTGAATGTGATCCCTTCTTTAAAAATAGACGTTTGCTCGAATAAGGCATCGGTGGAGTTTGTCCTTCTTTAGAAATAGACGTTTGCCCGGAATATGGCGATTATGGGTTCGCTCCTTTCCAAAATCAGTCAATGTTTTCAAATGAATATCGCCTTCTTTTGATCAAATGATGAAGTATCGATAAGATAACGCAATTATCCTGTTGACCAATTGGTTTATTCATTTTCCGATTGTGAAAAAAACTGCGAATCAAACTGGCAACTTGAGCAAGGCCGGTACATAAAGGTAGTTTTGAGAAATTTTCGAGGAATATCTGAAGGAATCACTGAATCAAGGAATATCTGGAGAAAATCCGAAGGAAACATTTGAGGAATATGCGGAGACTTGTTCGAGAAATATCCGGAAGAATTCCTGAGAAATATCCAGAGAAACTTTGAGAAATTTTCGAAGGAATATTACTTATACTTATGGATCCTGTACACCTCCGGTGGTGCAAAGGGCCGACTTGAAAGATCTCCATCCTGAGCGTTGCCCGGCTATCGCTTTAACATGTTGCCAGGTTAGATTTCGGTCGACTTTTATTTCTTTATTGAGGCTTCGCCGCCATGAGCCTTTGGGTCTGCCTCTGCCGATGTCCTGGTTTCCAGCAATGCTTGTTTACAGATTTGTTTCCGCCCCTACGTAGAGTGTGACCGACCCTGCCCACCTGATCCCGAATTTCTGTGCTATCGGCCTCTGGTGACAACGACGATGGAGCCTGTTGTGAGATCCAGTGTGAGGCACCAGGCCCGAATTATATACCGCAGGTCCTGTTAATGAACACCCGTAGGTTGGGTTCTACTGAAAACACCATGTTTCAGCGTATAACAGCGCAGATTTCACGTTAGAGTGAAAATCTTTATTTGGTGCCTGTTTTCCAGATATTTCTTAAACTCGCAAAGGCAGCCCTTGATTTCTTGATCCGTGCGTCATGTCGATCTTGGTACCGCCGTTCGACGCCATTTGGCCCAAGATATTGAAGCTTTCAACATTCTCCACTGGTGCCCGGCTACCGTGAAACTGGAAGGAGTCACCGTGTTTACATCCAACGATTTGGTTTTGTTGACGTTGATGACTAAACCCCGAAGAGGAGCGCTCGGCAAGGTCGTTGAGCTCTTCTGCATATCAGAGGCGTTGCGCGAGGAGTGCAACATCATCGCCAATTCGAAGTCATTTAGGTGCTCCATGGTTATAGGTTGCCATAAAGGAATTCTTTGCATTATCTCTACGACCAAATTTCCTGCCTATGCTATCGCAGTTTCTGCTTTTATGGAAATTATTCGAGAATCTAACTCTGATTACAAAAATATCCTCGTATTCTCGCAAATATTAGAACATGCAAGGCAAATGATTATTGTCATATTGTGCGACTTGCGAGGTGCGTTTGTCAGTAACACACTCTGTTGATGACAAAGCGTAGGTATATTGTTGTGCGTTGCTCAAATATTGATTCCCAGCACATAAAGATTCAATCGTTTAGTATACTTTGGTGTACGAGAGAGGTAAAATAACTAATTACCAAGACAACTTATGTTACACCGCTCCACCTTATCTGTTAATGAACAAAAAAGTGGAAATATTATCTTGTAATTTATCATGTCAGGAAAAGTCAATAGACGGATAATCAGAGTTGTTTACATAAAATGATACACGTTGTATATAAAAATTGTTCGAATGTAGTACCGATAACAGCGACGAAGCAAAAAATAGGAAAGGTATTTCTCCAGCCATATTTCAGCAATGAAAAGGTACATCTCCAAACAGCACTCTGCTTAAATGCGAAACAGAAAGTGATCGGATCGGAGACTAATAAATTTATTGATGATCGTTCGTCGATAGTAATTCAACAAAATAACTCACCAGTCAGTCAGTCAACGACTTTAGTGCTATGCGGTTGCAGAACGCATCATGTCTGCAGCTGATAAAACTTCCTGTCCATGTTTGATTGAACTTGAATGCCGCATCATTACGCAAAAGCAGCGTGGATGTTGCTGATTCACTTGAGCCGTTGGATTTTTTTTACAAAATTGCGGAACAATGTGTCTGTGAGGTATGAGCATATGATAGTTGATGATAGCTGCATTACCGCTTGGAGATTTTTTCAATTCATTTTACACAGTTTGATTTGTACTGTGTAATATCTAAGATTCATAACAAATAAACTTTTGATAGATATGAATTTGTTTTCTCTAATTACAAGAAAAAGAAGACATTTGCGTAACATTGACTTTGTCAGGATGGTAATAGGGTGTCGGTTCGGTAATAGCGAAGATCCGATTTTCTCTGGACATTGGAACAATTTTCTTGAAAGTGAACTTGGGTGAACCATCTATAGCTCACACCGATCGTGTAAATCAGACGGCCCGACATATATCCAGATTTGGATTGGTTTCGATCACCGCGTGACTTTATCGGAATGATTTACTGTTTTTTGTGAGGATCATATACTACTCGAAGCCAACCCAGGAATACGGTTCTTGATAGCGATCCGACGAAAACGAGAAGGCATGATAAGCAATGAGCAAATTCGAAATATCAGATATAGGGCGATTTGCAGACCCCTAGTAGACAGAGTGGTTGACAACGTACAGCCATGAACCAAGTGGAATGTAGAAATAAATCATCTACTCCTCTACTACTACTCTACACAATACTGCTTCCATACTTTCACTCCGACCTTTGTAATAAAACAGAAAAATAAAAAAAAAATTATAACCGTGAACTCTGGTGTTTTTGGGCAGTTCTGACTAGTGTCAAGTAGGTCAAGAACCTGGGGGTTCCGGCAAAAAAGAGGTAGCATTCGGGAAGTATTAAAAACTTTCTTCAGCAAAAAGAAAATTAAACCACACAGCACGAGAGTAAAATGCGGTCTGACATACTAGGAAGCTAACAAATTCACCCAAGGTAAAATGCTCATAAATGTTCCTGATTATAATCTTCTCGCGGATTTCAGCCGAACATTCTGTATTCAATTCTGCAAGAACTGATCGTGTATGATAGCTTTTAATGAGTTTAGCACCGTCCAAACGTCGACCGATTTGACTGAAATTTTGTCCATAGCATCAGGGCGAAATAAGGTATTTTTTGAGCCACTCTACTGTGGAAGGTCAAATTGTCGTCTATCATGGAGCTTTAAACTCCGGTTTGATGTGATCACGACTTTACCCACATGAATCACTGCATGTAGTTCCGACTTGCGCTTATTGACGATAACCACCTCCGTCTTATGTTGAGCAAGTTTACGGCCTCTAGCGGTCATCCAATCCGCCACCGTGTTGATCGCGTGTGTTACGGTCAGTTCTACATACGTACATAAGATTCCATAATACGTCGTACATAAGATTCCTTAATACCGGGCTCAATATTGATCCTTGCTGAACTCCTGCAGGAACGCTTCTCTGACCGGAATCGGCCTCGTATAATAGAGCACGGTTCTGGCAATAGCTTTCCAACATCCGGTACAGGCCCACCGGTAGACTAAGCTGACATAACGAGAGCGCGGAGGCATCCCCGCTTACGCTGGTGAATGCATTCTTCACATCAAGTGTCACTAACGCATAGTATCAAATACTACACCTTTTCCGTCGGATCTTAGCGGGCCATCATTGACTAGCATTCTGTCAATGGATCTTGTCTAGCGCCTCTAGTAACGTTTGACCCCTGTAATGGTTTTAATCTCCCGACCCACTAGGCCAGACGATAACCTATCGACCATCTGGTTGTGCTGTTCTACTGGCCACCTTGGTAGGGCATAGCAGCTTCAATAGAACGCATAATTGAGCTTGTCTATCGCGACACCCTCAGGAGAGAATTGTACCATCTTTTGGGCCGTTGTGCAATTAGCCGCCATCCTAGATTAGTCCGCCACTAGTTACCGTTATCGACATGAATTTTTTACGGGTCAGCCAGGAGGGCGCTATCGGTCCTATACTCTGAGGCCGACTGCCACTGTGTTACTTGAACGGCTTCATCTTATTGACTTCACCGAAAAGACACGGGCTTGCTTCTTGCAGGCACAGATAAGGCACATTGGTGCCTTATCACTTTTCTGCGTTTTGTGCCTTTCCGCAGCGTGTTGCAGCCCCCTGGGTTCACCCACTCTCCATTATCAATGCCACACCTCGTCAGAAACCCCTATTGGACCTCACTTGAAGCTACCGCTGCATAAAAAAGATGGGTTTTGATTACTCATTGCTCTTGGGTCCCCCTTGTGGCTACCGTCGAATCCTACTGGAGTAGTCGCCTTTAAAGATCCCATGGCCATACGAGGGTTGATATTTATGTATTCGGAGCCAGATCAACGCAAGTCAGGAAAGGGTCAGTAGGCAAAACTGGAAGGCAGGATTGGACAGCGTGCTACAAGGCCCGCCACGGTTTCATGAACCGGAAGACATCCTAACCATTAGCCCACTCGCCATTTCGATTCGGTGTCACCTGGCTCTACTAGTAGAGTAGAATGACTCGGCTCTTCCAGCCCGTCGCATACAATAAGTCAATATCGCAATATCCAAGGCAAGGTCCGTTAACTTGCAGGCCAGAATGACATAATCAGGATCTCACTGGTATTAATCCTGAGTGCCAATTGGCACTGAAACAATATCGTAAAAAACATAAGAGAATTATTGTACGGATTTGTACCAGGAATCTAGCGAAGATCGTGGTGCTAGTGGAGCAAAGATGTAAAAGACAAATAATACAATATCCAGAGCAATCCCTGAAGAAGTATTCAGAACAATTCCTGAAGAAATATCCAGAGGAATGCCTGAAGGTTTATCCGGAGGAATTCCTGCAGATCCGGAGGGAATTCTGGAGAAAAATGCGAAGATATTCCGGGAGATATATCCGGAGGAATTGCTGGAGCATATCAGGAGGAATTAATGGAGGAATATCCTAAAGAATTTCTGGAGGAACATCCTGACGTATTCTTGGAAGCACAGACCGACGAATTCCTGGAGGATCATCCTATCGAATTCTTTTAAGAATATCCTGGAGGTATTCCTGGAGAAAAATTCGGAGGAAATCGTGGGGAATATCCGGTGGAATATGCGGAGAAATATCCGGAGGAATTCCTGGAAAAATACCTGGAGGAATCCCTGCAGGAACATCCAGAGGACGCCCTGGAGGAATGCGTAGAGGAATATCCGGAAGAATTCCTGGAGAAATTTCTGCAGGAATTTCTGGAGGAGTATTAGGATGATCTTCTGTAGGAATACACCCAATATTTTTTTCCACACGGTTGGTACTCTTTAATACCCGATTAACCTGATTTTTCACAGCTTTTTAAATACCACCTGAATTTTCTTTGATTTTTTGTGAATTTTTTGATGGGGTTAACTCATAGTTTCATTAACGCTAAGGCTCGATCACCACGAAGCGTCTTTTCAACGCTGCGTGCACGTGGCGTTAAACGCTTAAATTAAAGTCTTAATCGACTGAAACCCACCCGTGTAAAAAAAAGAACTGGGTCCAGCCAGAGGTAATATTGAAGAAAAATCTAAAGGGTTTTCTGGAGAAATATCCGGACGAATTCTCTGCGGAATATTCGAAGAAATATGTGGAGGAGTATTTGAAGGAATTCCGGGAGATGTATTCGGAGGAATTCGTGGAGGAATATCTGAACGTAATCCTGAAGGAATATCAGAATTAATATCTGGAGGAGTCTTTGGAGGAACTCCTGGAGAAATATCAGGAAGAATTCCTTGAAGAATATTCAAAAGAATTCCTAGAGAAATATCCGGACAAATTCGGTTAGGAATATTCGAAGGCATATCTGGAGGAGTATTCGGAGGAATTTCTGGAGTAATATCCGAACGAATTTCATGTGTGTTATCCGAAGAGGAATATTCTGAGGAATTCCTGGAGGAATACACGATAGAACACCCTGGCGAATTCTTGAAGGAAGATCTGAAGGAATATTTCTTTTAAATATTCAGTTGGGGGGTCCCGTAGCGTAGTTGGCTACACGTTCGCCTTTCAAGCGAATGGTCTTGGGTTCGATTCCCAGCCCCTCCACCAAATCCTCGTCGGTCGCCAGAAGCGCAGCCTTATACGGTGGCGTATTGGGGAGCGCCCTTACCGGTATGACTGCCTGATGACGACTGACAAATTGTTCTTCTCGGAGGCATTCCTCCAACGTACCCGGACAAATGGCAACCGAACAACGCAACGATCATTGGATTCACGACATGGACAAATGGACACAATGGACTCACGGTGAGATGGACCAGCAACGACAACAACAATGAATAATGGAAAAATCTAAAAATAGATTCTGTGTGGATTCTGGCAGCAGAATACCACAGTAGATCTCGGCACAGTAGCGGTTAAGTAACACAGAGTACCTGCCAAATAAAGAAAGGAATAAAACAAATATTCAGTTGAATTCCAGGAGGAACTCCTGGAGGAATATCCGAAGGAATATCTGGACGAATTCTTGGAAAAATATCCAGTGGAGTTCCTAGAGTAATATCCGAAGGAACGTCTGGAGGAATATCTGAAGGAATTCTTGGACGAATACCCTGCCTAATTCCTGGAAGAATAGCGAAAGGAATATTCGGAAAAAAAATCTGGAGGAATATCCGAAGAAATATTAATATTTGGAACAATATCCGGACGGATTCCTGGAGGAATATCTTGACGAATTCTTGGAGAAATATCCAGTGGAATTCCTGTAGTAATATCCGGAAGAACTTCTTGAGGAATACCCGGGAGATTTTCTGGAGGCACATCCGAAGAAATATCTGGAGGAATATCATGACAAACTCCAGGATAAAAATTCGGATGAATTCCTTAAGGAATATCCAGTGGACTTCCTGGAGGAGAATCCTGAGAAATTCCTGGTCAAATTCCTGGAGGAATATACGAAAGAATATCTGGAGAAATATCCAGAGGCTCTCCCAAAGGAATATCCGGAAGGATTCTTGGACGAATATCCGGGGGAATTTCTGGAGGAACTTCTTGAGGAATGTTCGATAGAATTCTTAGACGAATATCCTAAAGAATTCTTGAACGAATTCCTGGAGAAATTTCCAAAGGAATATTTTGAGAATATATAAAAATCAATCTATGTATGTATGTTCGCTAACTACTTCTGAACCACTTGGCCGAATTCAACCAAATTTGGTACACACGTTCTCTATCCTCAGGGGAAGTTAACAAAGGGGGTGGGAGGGTCATTTAGGAAAGGGGGAGGGGTTTTGTTTAGAAAACGAACAATTATGTGTAACTTTCATCTCCCAGGACCGATTTCAACCAAATTTTGTACACATATTCACTATAAGGAAACAATCATATGAGAGATTTTGGGAAAGGGGGAGGGGTCTGGAGGAGGGTATTGTTCAGAAAACGGGTAATTTAGAGTAAATTCTGAACCCCTGCACCGATTTCAACCAAATTTGACACATACATTCTCTACCCTAAAGAAAAGATAACAAATGGGGGTGGGGCGGTCATTGTAAAAGAGGGAGGGTATGGGGGAGGGGTTGTCTTTATAAAACGAGCAATTCAGTGTTACTCCCAACTTCCAGTACCCATATCAACCAAATATTGTACACATATTCACTAAGAGAAGTCGATCACATGGAAGTGTAATTTGGGAAAGAGGGAGGGGTCTGGGGAGGGGTATTGTTCAGAAAACAGGCAATTCAGTGTTTCTTTTGAACCCCTGGACCGCTTTCATCCAAATTTGGTACACACACATCTCTCTATCCTAAGGAGAAAATAACAAAGGGGTGGGATGATCATTGGGAAAAGGGGAGGGTAAGGGGAAGGTTGTCTTTAGAAAAAGAGCAATTCAGTGTAACACCCAACTCCCAGGACCAATTTCAGCCAAATTTGGTGCACACATTTTCTATTCTAAGGAGAAGATAACAAAGAAGGTGGGAGGGTCATTTTGGAAAAGGGAAAGTTATGGGGGAAGGGGTTGTCTTTAAAAATGAGCAATTCAGTGTAACTCCCAGGATAAATTCCAACCAGATTTGGTACACTTATTCTCTATTTTGGAAGATGTTTATTGAAAAGGTAGGGCCAAACAAAGATATAAAAATATATTGATACAAAGGTTCAATTCTATGAGCGGTAGATCTACCTCTGTGGGTTTCGTGCTACAGCATTGGACATTTTAATTCTATAATTTACTTTTCAGTCCCTAGCAAAAGCCGGATACATATAGCTATTAGCTATCTATATATCTCGGATACTTATTCAACGTATGTGACGTATGTGATTTGTAAACAAAAATTTAAACGTTGATTTCTGCATTCTGATAGCACTCCCACGCAAACTATCGCCACATACAGGTAGGGGAGGTTTCGGCTAGCATGTTCGTTGTATTGGTTTGCGTGGGAGTGTCATCATATTTGACAAATCGACGTATGCATCTTTGTTTACAAAATCACATACGTCGTTTTGAATAAGTTGCCGAGATATATAAAACTCAATGTTTGTATGTTTGTAGTGTGTGCTCCAGCCTAACTTCTGAACCCATTATTGTATTGTTTAGTTATCGATCAATTCAACCATTTATCGAAATCATGGTTTGCCCAACGTAAAAAGCAATGATTAATGTGTTTCCTTCTGGATGGTGAATGTGATCCCTTCTTTAAAAATAGACGTTTGCTCGGAATAAGGCATCGGTGGATGTTTGTCCTTCTTTAGAAATAGACGTTTGCCCGGAATATGGCGATTATGGGTTCGCTCCCTTTTCCAAAATCAGTCAATGTTTTCAAATGAAATCTGCCTTCTTTTGATCAAATGATGAAGTATCGATAAGATAACGCAATTATCCTGTTGACCAATTGGTTTATTCATTTTCCGATTGTGAAAATAACTGCGAATCAAACTGGCTATTCCGAGCAAGGCCGGGTACATAAAGCTAGTTTTGAGAATATTTTCGAGGAATATTCGAAGGAATCACTGGAATCCGAAGGAATATCTGGAGAAAAATCCGAAGGAAACATTTGAGGAATATGCGGAGACTTGTCTGGAGAAATATCCGGAAGAATTCCTGGAGAAATATCCAGAGAAACTTCTTGAGAAATTTTCGAAGGAATTACTTACTTATACTTATGGATCCTGTACACCTCCGGTGGTGCAAAGGGCCGACTTGAAAGATCTCCATCCTGAGCGTTGCCCGGCTATCGCTTTAACATGTTGCCAGGTTAGATTTCGGTCGACTTCTTTTATTTCTTTATTGAGGCTTCGCCGCCATGAGCCTCTGGGTCTGCCTCCGCTGCGATATTCTGCTGCGTTGCAGTCTAATGCTTGTTTACAGATTTCGTTTCCGCCCCTACGTAGAGTGTGACCGACCCAGCCAGACTTCCGATCCCGAATTTCTGTTGCTATCGGCCTCTGGTGACAACGACGATGGAGCTCGTTGTTTGAGATTCTGTTGTGAGGCTACCAGGCCCGAATTATATACACCTGCATCCGTTTGGTGTTCTCCACTGATACACACCATGTTTCGCTAGCGTATAACAGCGCAGATTTCACGTTAGAGTTGAAAATTCGTATTTTGGTGCCTGTTTTTCCAGATATTTCTTAAACTCGCAAAGGCAGCCCTTGATTTCTTGATCCGTGCGCCTATGTCGATCTTGGTACCGCCGTCTGACGCCATTTGGCTACCAAGATATTGGAAGCTTTCAACATTCTCCACTGGTTGCCCGGCTACTGTGAAACTGGAAGGAGTCACCGTGTTTACATCCAACGATTTGGTTTTGTTGACGTTGATGACTAAACCTGCCGAAGAGGAGCGCTCGGCAAGGTCGTTGAGCTTACTCTGCATATCAGAGCGCCGTTGCGCGAGGAGTGCAACATCATCCGCCAATTCGAAGTCATTTAGGTGCTCCATGGTTATAGGTTGCCATAAAAGGAATTCTTGACGAATTTTGAAGACATATCTGAACGAATATCAACTAGAATTCTTGGAGGAATATCCGGAAGAATTCCTAGAGGAATATCCGAAATAGTCTTCTTATTCTTCTTCGATGGCTCTACATTCCAACTGAAACTTGTCCTACTTTTTAACTTAGTATTCTATTAACATTTTCTCAGTTATTAATTGAAAGCCTCTCTATGCCGCCATTGCATGAGTACGTATCTTGTGTGGCAAGTACAATAGAAACACTATGCCCAGGGCGTCGAGAAAGTTTCCAACCCGAAAACATCATACACCGGACCGAGAATCGAACTCGCCATCTCCGGATTAGTAATCCTACGCCTTTGCTCGCAAGGATACTGGATTCGAAATAGTGCCTGGAAGAATATCCGGATTATTCCTGGAGAAATATCCGAAGGAACTTGTGGAGGAATATCCGAAGGAATTTTTGGACGAATTTCCGGACGAACTCCTGAAGGAATCCGAAAGAATAACTGGAGGCATATCTGAAGAAATATTTGGAGGAATATCCGGAAGTATTCCTGGACCTATCGCTGGAGTATTATCAGGAAATAATTATTTGGTTTATTTGTCTTATTTGTTTTATTTGTGTAATATGTCTTACCTCGTCTTATTTGTCTCGTCCAGGGTTTGAATTCAAACGTTACGATAATGAACTGATTCGGGGGGCTACAACCCATGATAAATTTCTGTAAGAAGCCCCAATTGGGGGGGGGACACCGGTTCTCATGATGCATTTCAACTTGTTTTATGCAGCTGTGCGAAAAAAATATGGTCCCCAACAATAAATAATATATATAAATAATCAATAAAGCGAGAACAACGCGTTCAAGTGGTTCCAGTAAAAAGATTTTCCTTCAAAATTTTATTGTAAAATTTGGTTCCTTTATGCCTCATGTCATCCGAGAGAGGTACTGAGAAGTAAAAATTTCAGTTGTACAATAGTTTAGTATTTAGAGCTCAATTAAAATTTGGGAAATAGTTGGTCCACGAAATTTTCTAGGAACATTTCTTGATAAATTTCAAAGAGATTGTCGGCTGGGATAAGCGAAATGCTTTCCCAATTTAAAGTTATAGACACTTTAGTTCGAAAATAGCGCTCTACCGCGAGTGAGCTTCCCTCAGACCTTAATAGTCCACCTGACAATTATAGATCTGAACTGAACCTGCAGAAACCGTCAATTGTCCTACATAATATCTGATGGTTATGTAAAGAACTATGTAAAAATATATTTACCACAAGTCAGTGTAAGATGATCGGCAGTGGAATGGTATACCTGAGAAAAAAAAAAAACAAAATGAAGATGAGATTATTAATTATGACAGTGGAACTATTTCAGTTTTCCAGTAAATTTAATTATATATAAATTGAACTCATATCAGTTAACAAACTGTAGTGATCTTAATGTTTCGAGCTGAGTAGATTGATATTAGCCTCTGATAAAAACTAGATCTTGATGCGATCTTTATAAGAAATTCTGAGAAACTAATTATTTCCAATAAAAATACATCCTGATTGCATCTTGACTTGAACCTTGACTTGGCCTATCAGCAGGAAGAAAAATCTACGTAGGCAAAAACATCAATCGTTTTTTTGAAATTAAAAAAAGTAGTACAAATATTAAAGAAAAATGTAATTTCTTAAAAAATTAACATTTAATTAATCCTGCATGTTACAATTCTGAGACAAAGATTTATATAAGCTTACTTTATTATGGAACATGGTACTCGCTATATTCAGATGGCTACAGCACTGCATGCTCAATCAATCTCGGTCAAATCATTCGTGATTTGAACTGTGAGCATACAAAACCTTTTTTTTTCATTTACGTAGATTTCATAGTTTGCCATGCAAAACGGCATTATCAAACGGGTCACCACATCCAGCAGAGTTAATTCTCAATCTGGGCGAGGGGATCTTTCGACGTGTGAGCTCTTTTAAAATTAATTCAATTTGAATTCTCTAAACACGAATGAGTTTCCATAGCTCAGCGGTCAGACACGCAACTATAAGGCAAACCATGCTGAAGGTGTTCGTGTCATAATCCCGGTTTGGTCAAACAAATTTCGTCGACTTCCTGGGCATAGAGAAATTAGTGCTAGCCACGTGATACATAGAAATGCATAAAACATACGTAGGATAGCTCAGAAACCTTATAGAAACTGTGCATTGTGAAGGTGATTAACAACTGCGAGGTTGCTATGAACCAGTTGTGGGATGTGGCGATGCCCTAGCAAAAGAAGGAGCTGTGTCGCATTCCGCTAAGTCAACCGTAAGATCGATTAATTTAGGTAGAGCTTAAAACCCCGAACTTTTGTTAATCAATTTAATCGAAAAGCACGGTTGATTTTCTTGAACCGAGCACATTAGCTACCGTTTAGCTAACAGGTTCAAATTTAACCATGCTTGTTTTTATCTTATAAGGACAAATTTCTTCACCTTAGCTTAACTCTTAAGCGGCCCTTATCCATACGCTTGTTGAACATCTTAGTAAAGGTGAAGAAAACGTATCGAAGTGTTTAATAAAACCGTATTCTGCTTATCAACAGTTTCGCAAAATAAGCTTGAACTTCACATCGTTCGTCCGACTTGCACCAATTATTTAGCCTCTGTACCCTATAAACATCAACAAAAAAAAACATATGATTTGACCTAATAATTTCCGCCTCGTAATGAACGTTCAAGACGACCACAAAACGGTGCATACTGGTCACTGGCCATCACCGCCCGTTCGCTGCGCTACCGCGTACGAGTGCGGCAACCGTAGCCCATTTTTCCTCTAACGGGATTCCTTCTCATGTGTGCATTCGCTGACGGCTTATCACGCGCTCGCCAACCTGGCGGCGCAATAATTTGTGGTCAAGTGCTGCACGGATATCTATATGTAAGCATCACTAGGAAAAAAATAAAATTACTTTTTCGCAGTAAATTATGGGAAGCACTGTGAAAAAAGACGCTAAGATATTTATGAGATAACCTGTTTCGAAACACTAATTTACTTCCAACCAAGCTTGTGGTCGATCTCATAGTCTACAGTAAACCAGAGATGGCAAGAGATCCCAAGTAACATTTCAAGTTTTATTCCGCTCTAGGAATGGTTTCAAGATCAAATTATAGGAGCTGACAATAAAACCCACTACTAAAGGACAACCTTCTGATGACCACTATAAGAGTAAGATATTGCCAGATGGCCCTCTCTAGATTACCACTATAAACCTGTTATAAGAGTATGGTCCAATGCACCGAATGAACACAATGACGTTTGAGACGGGCGCTGTTTACTAAAAATGAACACTTGCATGAACTCGATGAATGAAAAAGTATTCATTCTTAGTAAACAGCGCCCGTCTCAAATGTCAATGATGAACTCGGTGCATTGGACCATAGAAATCCGTTTCAAGCCACCCGCAAAAAAGGGAATTTGGCTGCGGCAGCTGTCAAAAATTTTGCTTCAAAAAAGAGAAACAAAAATTTGTAGAAAAATAATAACAAAATAAATGATGATGAAAATCATGATGAGGATGCATTCAAAATAATATTTTTTCAGGTTTGTTTTCCAAAGTACTTTCATGGAAATGAGGTGCGCTTTCGATTTCATGGTGAAAGCTAGTGCAAAATTAAGATTGAAAACCACGCGCCCGCAAAATAATATAGTTCTGGGCAATAAATTTAAAACGATTATTAAACCAATATCGTAAATCTTCACTTAATCCATTAAAATTCCACCCAAATATTGAAATCTATATTCAAAAGGTGTTTTCAAGTGAAGAAAACACTATCTAATCATGTATTTCCGTGGTAAATTCCACTGACTTGAAATTGCGTCTCCTTTTTCAATATGGCCATCATAGTTTTTAATCAGAAAAATGTTGCTCTCGTTAAACACCGTTATAGATCCTTTGCAATGTGAAAATTCTTATTATGGTTATTCTTTTGACCACATTACGACCAAAAATTTTGGATTTGATAGAGTATTGAAAATAGGACTTATTACGTTCTTCGTTATAACCATAGAGCTACTCATAAGATCAATCAGCTTTTGACGTTTGAAGCTTTTCAGCGAATTTATTAGAGGTTTATTGATAGCAATAAGATCGCCAATAAAACTGAGCATCTAGCTATGGTAACTGCTGTCATAAATCCCCTATAAGAATGAAATAAATCCAACAAGCATGGAAATTGTTACTTGGGATGGCAAAGAACAAGCGAGTCACATTGGCGCAACCCAAAAATTGTCACCCCTCTAGTCCACGCCGGATCTACTCGAGGAGTCTACATTACCCAATACAGAGTACCTGGATTTATCACGACTCCGTTTAGGCCGATACAAATATTAAATTTATTTTATGTCCGGCAGCTCTTGGAAAATACGAGGGGGGGGAATAAAAAAAATAACAAGGAAACGAAAAAAAAGTCCAAAATGTGAATAATTGCAAGGAAAATTTGGAATTTTAATGGAAAATGATAGCGAAGAATGTTTAGAGAAAGCAAAGAATATGAATATTTGTAACATATTTGTCCAGTAGTGAACTTAGCACAAATTTTATATAATTAACAAAAATACTGAAGCTTATTTCTGTAGAAACTTTTTTTTAAGTTTTTGCTGATGGACTCTAAACAGTTGAATCCATAACACCAACATTTTTAAAGTACGGCTAGAATCATAAGCTTATGTTTAAGTAAAAGATATTTTAGTTACTAGATAACGATTGTCGCTGTCGTCGCTGTCCGGAACATCTTTTGCTGGCGAGGATAGGGGATCTAAATGTCAATGAAGGAAAAATACATACGATACGATGACAGTTTAGTACCACACATGTTTCGGACAGCAGAACAAAGGGAACCGAAGCGACAATCTTTATCTAGTAACTAAAATATCTTTTGTTTAAGTCAAGTATGAAGCTCAAATTGGTTGTACTGGGGCAATGATCAGGTGTACTTTTGAAATCAGAGATATGTTGTCTGAACAGGGATGTTTAATGAAGGTTCGGAAATGCAGACTGCCCGGACTATACGGAATACATATGATGCAATGGACGCTGAACTCACTCATGCAAGAAATATGCGTGGACGAGCTGCGGTGGTTTCTGTATAGTCGTAAAGAGGTCATTTCCGCTCATGCACGGCGAATGCTGCATGGGCCCTTCCCAATACTTACTGAGATGTATTATCAGGAGATGAGATGTGTTATCACGTGTCTGGTTGATTTTGGTTTACCTTACACTGAAAACAAACTTGCTTTTTGAGAGTTACTGTTCCACTTGTTTTATGAAAAATAAAACATTTTTCCAAACAAGTTCTATAATAAATCTCTATTACATAGCTAATCGAAGTTACGCAATATATAGGCTATACGGCACTGGGTCAGTCTCTGCTGCCAGATTCCAGCGCTTGCTTGCAGATTTCGTCTCTACGTCCATTTACACTGTGGACTTCCCGTTGATATTGGATCTCGATGGCATCGTTGATGGGGCTCAGCATTCGGGATCCAGTTGTGAGCCCACCAAGCTCGAGCTGTAAAACGTAGACATTGGTTGATGAATACTTGCAAATCTATATGATCTCTGCTAATACGTACCAAGTCACACTGGCGTATAACATCGCAGATTGCACGTTAGAGAATTCGAGATTTGGTGCATTACATGAACAGATTGGAACTCGATGTTCTATGTTGATCTTGGTCCACCGCCCGATGTTGGCTGGCTTTGGTTTTCTACCTTCTCCACTGTTTTCCCGGCTACCGTGAAGTTGGAGTTGTTCATATCCAATGATTTGGTCTTGTTGACGTTGTAGTAGAGCAATATCATCATCTGGGTAGATGTCGTTCGATTGCTCTGTGGAGGTGGACTGCTAAAGAGGTCCAGGACTCTGGACTAGTTCTCCCTTGCTTCCAGGAATGCCCCACATTTTTTCGTGATTCAGATGAGCGATGGCTTTTCCGTGCTCAATCAGTACCAAATGGAGGGACTCTTGAAAGCCATTGACCTGCTCCAGGATGATGCAAAGTATGGCAGTATGGTCATCCGGGGCGGAATCCTGCCTACTGCCATTAAAGAATTGTCAACATTTCCCTATATCTGAAGTCGTCAAAACTTGAAGTTGTTCTAACTGGTCGATTCAACGTTTCAGCTGATCAGTTGTATCGGTGAATGACTGACATGTCGCGTCTTTATCTATCATCCACGGATATGTCCTTGCTCCATTCAGGCGTCGTGAAATATCGAAGAGGAGATGATTATCGCCGGTTGCTGCGAGTTTCCTCCCATCGTCGGGCGGGACGTCCAGCCGCGCCTGATTCTCACGTCTACAGCCAGCAGTGTTTGACTTAATTCCCAGACCCGCTTTTAGTTGGCAGGACTAGTATTTAGCTCCTCTGAAAATGGATCAGCTGAAAACGGAGACAGTGTCTTCTTGAGTCCGTAATAAACGCAGCGCTGACATCGCGATTGGCTATCCTTTTCTAATTGGCGACAACGCATTGCTTGGCTTCAGCGGTGTCAGGAGAGTCTCGGGCGACGAATCAACGTAGACCAACCAGAAAATCCAGCTGTGCTGAAATCGTTCGCTGAAGATCTTAGATCTCGGGTAGTGGATGTTCTGGAAGGTGGCAACGTAGAATATATGTGTGCAGTGAAGAATGCTTTTATCGAAATCGGCGAGAAAAACTTGGGTGAGCTGCTCACTCAGCAAAAAGAATGGATTACAGATGTAACCCGACGGAAGATTGAGAAGCGTAGAGAAGCAAAGGGTTCTTCTTCTTCTTCTTATTGGCATTACATCCCCACACTGGGACAGAGCCGCCTCGCAGCTTAGTGTTCACTAAGCACTTCCACAGTTATTAACTGCGAGGTTTCTAAGCCAAGTTACCATTTTTGCATTCGTATATCATGACCATGAGGCTAACACGATGATACTTTTATGCCCAGGGAAGTCGAGACAATTTCCAATCCGAAAACTGCCTAGACCGGCACCGGGAATCGAACCCAGCCACCCTCAGCATGGTCTTGCTTTGTAGTCGCGCGTCTTATCGCACGGCTAAGGAGGGCCCCTCAAAGGGTGAAGCAAAGGGTGGGGAGCTTGAAGAATCAGAGGAGTAAAATAGAGTCCGTCATCCGCCCGTCCGTCCGTATCTCTGTAAGTGGGAGTCAGGCGTTGCACCCAAAAAGCACCCATCCAAGGCATCACATTTGAAGTATAGGCCAATGATCATGCAACGTTCATTTATGCGGAGTGAGCTCAAAGAGCTGACCGTTTGCTTTTTTGCAGCGTCTCACCGATTTCAATATTTTGACAGTCTGATATCATCAGATGGCGATATTGGGATCGACATGTAACCACGAGGCAGAAAGGCTGGGGATAACTTTCCGAGTTATCGAAATATTTGGAAACCCAACCGGAATGATCCACGCACCAAAATTCGAATGTACTATACTCGATCTTGAAACGTTTTGAGTGTATTGGCAAAGATAACGCAGATGATGTTTAAAATTTACAATTCGGACGACCTTTCAGCTGGATAGCGCGTGACGAGCAACATAAAAGGCATCAAATACCGATAACAATATATAGGTAGGTGTCCGAGAACATGGATGGAAATGGGTAGGCCACATATTGCAAGGGAGGTTAGACGGAATCTGTAAGCATATTTATGCCCTATATCTGCTGTTATTTTCATTTCAAATACTCTTGGTGACAAATGTACGGTCTATAAATTATATATTTCGTACCAAGAAAAAAACAGTAATGCATATGTGCAAACTTAAAAAAAAAATAAAAACACTCAAAACAATTTTTTTTCGGAATATTGACAAGAAACTCTTCGGAGTCTCCACAGAAAAATCTTTAGAATTTCAGCGACATTTTTTCCGAAATTCTGTGGAAGAGTTCCGAAAAATGTTCGGTAGAAATTTTGAAGAACTAGAAGAATCCGTAGAAGGATCCGAAATGCATATTTGCGATGAAAATTCCAATAAACATCAAATTCCGAAGAATTTCCAGTAAAAATAAGAAAAAAATTCCAGCTTACTTTTTTGTACAGAATCTCTAAAGATTTTTTTTGAAAATCCTGGGCAACTTTATTACCAGCCCTCCCCTCGGATATGTGATCCTGCCGCGATGGGTGGGCTTACGCCATTAGCACTGATATGGCAACCAAATACATATCCTGTCGTGGTGGTATCACATGTGGATTATTTTTGTTCAATGCCGCGTCACAATTTGGCATTGACGCACTGATTTTACGGATGAGCATGTGATCTAACGGACATCATCGTGTCTTGGAGCCTGGAATAGTGATGCAGTGAGGTGGGCTTCTTTCCTCAGTAATAATGAAGTGAGATCTCCTCCTTTTTTACAATACTTTTCTGATGTGTTCCCTGAAGATGGTGAGTCGTAGCTACGCTTAAATCTAGCTAGATAGGAGCGTGTCGCTTCTTTTATTTTGTTATGTCCAAATTAAAGAGCCATAATATAAAATACCACACTTGACAACAAAGGTATACAAACAATCTAATAATGGCTTCATTCTCGATAAATTTTATTAACAGATAGGGAATAGGCGTGATGAAGCTTTATTTTGCCACCGAAAAGTGAATCCTTTAGCTGACCACGACTTAGATAATGATAGTTATTTTACTTGTAAGGATTTAAGACGATTAGATACGGTAGGGCAAATTTCATTATCTTCGCTCAACTTTAAAGCGATGTTCTTTCAAACTTTAAAACTAGGTTTTTCATCTATGCAGAAACGACCCTGGGAGGTTAGTATTAGGTAGACAAATAAAATGAAGGAACGACGCAACATAATCTACAATGAGTATCGACTTAAACTGAATTACGTAGAAAACAAAAAAACTAAGAAAGACAATGTGATAGGTGAATTAAGCAAGATGGAACAAATGACATCTTACGAAATACTTGACAAAATTAGAAGTAAACTTACTGTTTGACTATTAGAACTTGTAATACCAGACATCACTGCAGTTGGTAGAAGACATAAAGATAGGCACAATTCTCCACTACTTCTTTAACCGAATCAAAATGTGTGAGAGAATGCATGTATGTTTTTGTGAGTGTGTGTATATATCATCATCTGAAGAGTATGTTTAATCTGTGAATCACACTATGAAGAACTGAATGTTTAATACGCTCATCAAGCTAGTTATCATTAATTAATTGTGTTTTCAAATATTTGGATCTGCTTCAAGAACAATAGCATAAAATTTGATTTAGAAAATGAGTGGAAAATTATGCGAAGTTTTTTGGGTGATGACTGAGAAGTGCAAAATATAAATAATGTTAAAATTGATGAATCGATGTTAGATGGTGTTGGCAGTCATGGGAGTACATTAAGTGAATCAACTCATCATCAAACACACGACTGCAATATATGTTCAACAAAATAGTAAACAGGGACACATATACTTATTAAGGAGTGACGTGAATTTGGAAATGTTGTACGGGATTTTGAACAAGGATGGTTCTGAAGATTTAGTAATTTGATTTTGACCGTTTGGTGATTTTTTGGTGACCCGTTTCTGGGGATGGTTTTCCTGCCTAGTTATAATAGTGGAGAAGTTGTGAAAGTGAAGAAATAACGATACGGTGATAGTGACCGAAATATTGTTGGTGATCACGATGGCTGTGCCAAGATTTATGTGAATAGGATGAATGATTTCATTGCTTATAATGAGTGAAGTGTGACTGAGGTGATTAGTAGTGTCAGAAAAACTTATATATTTTTTAAACGTAAAAGAGAAGAAAAGAGTGATGTTGATGTTAGTGATAGTAGTTTGTCAATACTAAGTGCTTATAATGATGGGGGTGGGCTGTTAAACAAATCGTTGTTTTCATCAACACGGCCCACAACAGTGACCACATGAGCAACATCGCTTAGGAACGCCTGTGTGGTTATGAAAAATGGGAGGCTCATGGATGCCAATATGGGCGGGGTACAGTGTAGATTAATAGCAAGGTACAGCTGCCATTGTAACCACCACAAAAAAAAATCTTGGGCGACTTTATTGAATCTTCAAAGGAAATTCTTAGAAATTTTCAGTAGTGCTAAAATATTTCCGATGGAAATTCCTGAGATTTTCCAGTAGAAAATCGAAAAAGTTCATCTGAAACACCAATAATGAATTTCCAGAGGAAATTTCGATGCTTTTACAAGTGGAAATAACGAAAAAAAATGTACTTTTGTTTTACTTGTAACGGTTGTACTTTTAAAGCTTTTCCAGTAGGAATTCTTTAAGGACATAGTTGGAAGAGTACCAAGATGGCAGCCAATATGGCACCGGACCTTCCACGGGCCAACCCCACACCTCCCGCACTCCTCTCCCACCAACATTCGAATGCATCGAACAGCATCGAACAAAAGTTAATTATTCAAATTACTAACCTGTTCACAGCATATTTCCTTACTTCCCGTGATAATGAACATGTTTCTTCAATGAATCCTATGTATTCCGGCTCGAATTGTAGCATAAATTAGCAGTTTCGTGCCAATTTAATAGCCGTCCGCGATTTGTTGGGTTCATCACTGCACTTCACTTCTTCTCAAAGGGCATTGGAAAAATCAAGTTTTTACTCACTTCTCCGCACATGAGCAGCCCGAAATGTTGATAGAATTCAAATTAAACACCACTTTTTGAAATCAGTCACTTATTCGAACCGAAAACTTAGTATAAACTGCTAGATTTGCCCGAAAAAAACGGATAAAAACTGATCGCGGAGCGAATGTAAACACCGCGGTGCACCGGCACCGGCAGCAGCAAACTAATAAGTAGGGTGGCTCAAAAAATAATTTTGCTTCGCCACGCTCAGTTGATTATGATTTATAATTTGGGTGTCATCCAATGGTTTGGGCTGGTTTGAATAGGCTTACCGTGCGCAGGTCGTTTCAGGTTTGTATGACAGTTGATATGGCGAAGTTGAATTTAACATTATTCTGATTCTGGCACTCCGTCATTGGGCGATGGCGAGGGGGGAGACCATATGACGGGATGAAATATTTAAGAGCTTCAACTCCATAGACAATCCATATTGAATGGTCGTGCCAATAGTTGGGAGTCGATTTTAATCGAGGTTGCGATTCTTTCGCATGATAATTAGGCTTCTCAGAAGGCATCAGTGAAACGTGCAATTCAACAAAATACCCAGAATTTGTCTGGTGATATCTATCGCATCAGGGGCAGATACTTCTAGTCTAGTCTAGTCTACACTATCGTACCAGGGGCAGATACTTCATACAAAAAAGTGTGACATAAGGGTGAGTATAAAATGCTATATTTGCGTTACGTAATCAATGGATCTTCCCTGCGGTGCGGTTTTCGTTCACTGAAGTCTCTGATATGTTGCTTTCAGCAATGTGGGTTCTCTTTTCGCCAGCGTTTGGAGGGAAAGCGCCGTAATCAGTGTAATAAAAGGTTAATTTCCCATTCTAGTTTTCATACAAACTTGAACCGGCTTGCGCTCAACCAGTTTTTGTTCAAATCGGTTTTTTTTAGGACACTCGGAGCATGGTACAGAATCGAGTAAGCGTGATGGTGCTGGGTCGTTTTTTGAACCACCCTACTAATATTCTTTGTTTTTTATAAATACGACACCAATACTACTACAGTATATGAAAGTTTTTACTGTACCAATACTATCAAAGCTTTGTTTTGGTACTCAACCCACCTTCACCTTAAAAAATTAAATCAAAATTTTAAAGATTTTCTGATGAGTTACGTAATTTTCTGGGAAACTTCCTTAAAATTTCTGAATCATTTCCTGCGCATCTTTGCATGGTGATGATTTAAAGCAATGTTTAGCTGAACCTACAAAGAAATCAAAATGACTTCTCGAAGAAGAATGAATTCCCGATGAAATGTTGGAAGAATTTATGGTGCAAATTAAAAAAACATAAACCTTGAGAATTCTAAAGATTTAATCTTTGAAAATCCAAAGAATTTTTTGAAGATAATGCATAGACTTCTTCCGTGGAAGTTCTAAATAATTCCTCGAATAAAAAAATACTTGAAAAATTTAAAAAAAATGTGATAGAATTCACAAAGAGGGTAAATTCCAAATTTGAAAAAAAAAATCATTGCACGATTATATATCTTGTGTAGCAAGTACGATGGATACACTATACCTACACACTTAAATCATTTCACAGATTTCGGTGAATTTTGCTTCAATTCACCGAAATCTCAACAGCAGATTTTTTCGGTAATTATTTCACCGATTTTCTGCGGTATTTTCCTTTGTTCAACTGTCAAAACCACCAAAAAATCTGTAAGATTTTTACCGAACAGTTCTGCTATTGAGATTTCGGTGAAATTTCACAGAAATCTGCGATTTATTTTAAGTGTGTAGGGTGTTGAGAATGTTTCCCACCCGAAAACATCCTAGACAGGAACGAGAATCGAACTCGCCATTTCCGGTTTGGCAATCCTACGCCTTTGCTCGCAAGGCTAACTGGAGAGTCTAGGGTGGCTCAAAAAACACTTTTTCAATTTTTTTGATGGGCCGCCCTCTTATTCGGTTCTATTTGATGCCCCGATGCTCTGGACAAAATTTCAGCCAAATCGGTCAACGTTTGGGTGGTGCTAAACTCGTTGAAAGTTTATATGGAAAAGTGTATGCAGAAACATCCAAAAACAGTGATATGCAGTTATACGGCACACTTTATGATCAAGAACAATGATACTCATTCAGTTCTTGTAGAATTAAATATTGAATGTTATGCTGAAAACCGCGAGAAGATTAGAGTTTATTAGGCAAAGATATTAGCATTTTACTGGAGTGTTGTAGGGGTGAATTTATGTCTTTTCAATGGTAAAAGAAACGAAATTTCCTCAAACTCCACTTCAGAGAAATGCTAATAACTTAGCCGGGCAAACTCTAATCTTCTCGCGGTTATCTGCATAACATTCTGTATTAATTTCTTCAAGATCTGAATGAGTATCATAGTTATTTATCGTAAGTTGTGCCGTCCAACTGCAGTTCACTGTTTTTGGATGTTTCTGCATACATCTTTGCATATAAACTTCCAACGAGTTTAGCACCGCCCAAACGTTGACCGATTTAGCTGAAATTTTGTCAAGAGCATCAGAGCATCAAATACAACCGAATAAAAGGGCGGCACATCAAAAAAAATTGAAAAAAGTTTTTCCCATACTAATTTGAGCCACCCTACTGGAGACTGAACATTTTGATGAGTACTCTCTAAAATGTTCGAAAAACTATTTTTGGAAATGAAGAAGAATTTCTGGTGAAGATTCGGAAGAACTTGTCGAAGAAATTCATAAGAATGTAAAAAAAATATATAGATGTGAACAATTTTTTCCACCGAAAATTGTATGTATTTCCAAGGGTTTGCTTTGAATTTTCAGACAGAATTCACATCGAATTTTTTTCGGAGTTTTAAGGAAAATTTTCGGAATTTACACTGGAGATGCTTTGTTTTTTTTCATTAACAATTTGTAGCAAAATTTCCAATCAAAATTTTTCAAAGAGAATAACTCAATTATTGTTCAAAAATCATTCGGAATACAGGCACTTTATCAGGATTGCATAATGTAATGTCAAAGTTTTTACAGGAAATTTATTTACTGGATTTTTCATGAATATCCACAAGGAATTCTTTTTTTTGGATTATTGTAAAAACATGAACATTTTTCAAAATTATAGCTGCAGTTCACTAATGCAAAAGTGTCGGCGGCGTGATGCCAAAACCCATCGGCGGCGGAAACGCAGATATGCATCGGCGTTGCGACCGACGCTGCGTTACCGGTTTTTCTCGATGCATACCTACGTCTATTTAACGCTGAGTTGAAAAGACGCTACGTGGGCATCGGCCGTAAGATGCGCTTTGCGTTTAATGATTAAATCATTAAATTTTAATGATTTGTATTTCTTACACCGCTATTGTTATTCACCAAAAGTTTTTCGTGTAAAAAAAACCACGTGGTTCGAAAGCAACACCCCCCCTCCCCCCATGTGGCTTATCGTGGTCATTTTCCAAACCCCCTCCCTCCCCCCATATATGACCACGTGGTTTCTGGACGGCCCTTAATCGCGTTGCTTATAAACTGCATGTGGTTCAAGTATATTTTATTGTAGAATTTTTACGATTTATGCACAATTTTCGGAATCAGATTTGCAGGTTTTGGAACACTGGAGGATTTATAAATGCTACCTGCGCATGTATTGCGCTTTGCTCCGGTCGAAACAAGCGCGATATTCGTTAGTTTGCAATAGCCATCGAGCAAGTAAAAACAGTGCGTATTTTAGTGCGTTTTACTCAGGTCGAAATTAGCGCGATCTTCAATAGTTTGCAGTAGCCATCGGGCAAGTGAATACAGAGTGCTGCGCTTCCGTTCGGTCGTCCAAAACGCGATTCTCCTCATTTTTCATATGCTACCGGGCGTGCATGTTTTAATTTTACTCGTCGAGAGACAGCGTATTAGTGTTATTTCCCATTCCATTGATCGCATCGCTTACCGAAGTGAATCCAGATAAATTATCCTTTGTAACTAAAACGATATCATATCCCAAGACAATCGTGGAGATGCAGAGGTATACTCGGTCTCTAGTAGCAACAAGAGTCGGACTAACAATCCTTCCCTTCCTACATGACCGTAAGCACATGGCCGGGCCGTTATTGACTTTAAATATTTGAGCTCCCGAAACGTGTACCTTGAGAATGGGTAGCTAATCCCAAGTCCCATTTATTTTGTTCGTAGAGTAGCAACGGAGTAGCAACTACGAATTGTGCGGTCATGTTCATGCTCAATAGCCTAACTGGCAACAGGAAAAAATTTGGATAAGCAGATATCCTTTCTCAAATGGTACAAAACCTTTCAATATTGAAGAGCATCGATCTGAACATCAAAACTTTAACCGCAAGTTCAGTCGATGCTCTAACACAGATGGCTCGAAAAGCAACACGTGGTACTCCAAACGAGGTGCACTCCACTGTTTTACTCATATGTTCCGGAGGCATCCAGGAATGTAGCATATGATGTAGATTGTTCAATCGATACATGTTAAAAATTATGAATCAAATAGCTTTCGAAAAAATCTTGTCAAATTAGTTAAATGACTCGAAGCGACATTTTTCATTCCTGACCTGGAACAACCGTTCCATCAGTGGTGTTTAGAAGTCACTGATGGAACGGTAGTTTCAAGTCAAACCGGAAACCATTCAAGAAAGGCAAATCGCTGTTAAGATCTACTCAAGTAACTTGTGATGATGGACGTTTGCACAAAGAGAGAAAATTTAGTGTCTTCAAACGCGCATATTTGAAGGTCACATTGCAGTATTACACTATGTTCGCACTACGGACTGAATCACATGATATTCAAATTAACACCAATAAAAAATTTCAACAAGACGGACAAATACACTGTTATAAGCCTCCGTGTGAACTTCAAAATTTATTTCAAACTAATTGGTCTTGATTGTGTTGCTTGGCTACCAGTTCTTGTTGACCACGGATAAGCAACCACCAATCGTGTGATCACCGAGCTCAAGCTCAAGGCAAATGAAAGGGAAAACAACAAAGCTAAGCTAAATTTAAACGCCTTCATCCAAAAGAATCAGTAAAGAAAGTTTTTTTAGTTCCCTACTCTTTTATTATCATACTCATTGAGCCGACATTAGGAGTACGATACTGATACACGACCCTTTATGTACCTACCGCTTCGGTAATAAATAGCGTTTTATTTCATTCGTAATGGCATGTGACGTCTTTCGACGACGACGACGATGACGACGACGTCAGAAATGCAGAGAGCTCATCGTACTGTTTTGATCCAGCGTTCGCGATCGCGATGCATCGTGCACGTGCAATAAATGGTAAAGAAAAACAAAAAAACCCAGATTAATCCACCTAGCGGTGATGATGCCTTTCTCGTGCGATAAAAAAAATAGTATTTTGGGCGAGATTTTGGGCAAGGAAATCGGTTTAGGGTAAGTGCATTAAACGTGAGCTAGACTTTTTTATGCGCTTTTCTATGAGAAAAAGTATTTTGGCCATAACTCCCAAGCCCATAGTCCGATCCGGCCAATTTTCAATAGGAAAGAATGGGGCAGAATACTGCGTCAAATGCATCCTGTTGCGAAGAAATCGGTCAAGGGTAAGTACAAAAAAAAGTGAGCGAGACTTTTTTACGCGCTTTTTTATGAGAAAAAGTATTTTGGCCATAACTCCCAAGCCCATAGTCCGATTCGGCCAATTTTCGATAGGAAATAATGGGGCAGAATACTGCGTTAAATGCAACCTGTTACGAAGAAATCGGTCAAGGGTGAGTACAAAAAAAGTGAGCGAGACTTTTTTACGCGCTTTTTTATGAGAAAAAGTATTTTGGCCATAACTCCCAAGCCCATAGTCCGAACCGGCCAATTTTCAATAGGAAACAATGGGGCAGAATACTGCGTCAAATGCAACCTGTTGCGAAGAAATCGGTCAAGGGTAAGTACAAAAAAAGTGAGCGAGACTTTTTGCTCTTTTGGTGCGCACATACACACACACATACACACACACGCACACACACACAGACATCACCTCAATTCGTCGAGCTGAGTCGATTGGTATATAACACTATGGGTCTCCGAGCCTTCTATAAAAAGTTTGTTTTTGGAGTGAACATATAGCCTTTACGTATACTTAGTATACGAGAAAGGCAAAAAATCGTCTCGCAAGCCCCAAGACTTTACCATCAGGTTAGTCATGCAATGCTTACAACTGCGCGTTTGCAGCGCCTCTTCGGTATGCCAGCCGAATGACTATTCAACAATGAAGGCATTGAACGCGCGTACAGCATCTTTGTCTGCAGTTATTTTTTTTCGACGGCCACAATGAGAGGATGACGAAGAGACGAATATGAGATGTCTTCTCGAGTGTGGGTGAGATTAGCGAAAGTTGTTTCCCGTCTTTTCCATAGAGGCGGCGTATTTTGTGAAAGTATATACGATTACCACATTATTTCCTGGAATTTAGCATAATCGTGTGTTGGTTCAATCAAGGGGCATCTCACACCCTCGGAAAAGGTGACTTCATCGGTCTTTAACACCTGGACGGGAAGCAGCATGCTTGATTGTGTAATACAGAAGCAACAATCAGTGCTTTTCTGTTTTTTTTTCAATTTTTATTCACGTGGGCTTGATTCTTGACTATCTTGACTAGTTACCACTGTAGGATAACAGTTCAATCTTCCTTATGTCCTTGTAACCGATCTCCTTTATTTCGTTATTTAAATAGACCGGTGAGCATAATCCGTTTCAGACGATAGAATTCTATGTTTAACTGTGTCGCATGCTGTAGATTAACAAAGTACATTATTAATGTCCCAAGGATGATTTAAACTGTTATTGGTGCTTAAGGCAGGGCTAGCGATGATTGCTGATTTATTTCTTATTATGATTTCTAGTATGTTGTTGTTCTCTAAACTACTTACATATATAATCTGAAATAGAAATATAAATAGTTTTCAGTCCAATGTCACAGTAAGATTTTTCTGCTGTAAATTTCGTTATTGTAACCATTACAACGACCAAAAAATTACGTCAATATAAGTGATCAAAAACAGCGATTCCAGAACATCTATACAAATTATCAACTTTGCTCGGGAACATATTTAGGTACTTCAAGGGGGGTACGGCTTGTGGGTTGTGACAGAGGAAACCTGTGACAGAGAACAGGCAGAACGCCACCCGCAACCACAGGCTCCATCACCGCTAGATGGTTATTAAAACTATATTTTATTATAAGGACAACATTTAGTCCCTTGCCTTGTTCAATTTCTTTGCCGCTGGGACTGTCAATATTGTTTTTCCAAATCGACGAAATGAATCTTTATTATTTTGAGTTTTGTGTGTTGAGTTGAATTTGAGTTAGGGTTAAGTTTTGCAGATTTTATGGAATATACGTCATGTTCGAGGATTTTTTCCTTCACATGGGTGTGAGGTGTTTGCACAACACATTTTGAGTAATTTCTTCATATGTGTTATCAATATCCACTTTAAATCCATTGCATAAGGTCGTTATACTAATTTACCGAGCAGTTACAGATATTTAAACTCAAAATATTGTTATCGAAGAAGAATTAGAGGCATTTGAAATTCACAGTGAGGTACTCCGATCCCAAGCAGCACAAGTTGAGCAAATCTGATTGCAGTTACTATATTGTGACTCATATATGGGCCGATGCCCACGTAGCGGGTTTTCAACGCCACGTCCACGCAGCGTTAAAATAACGCTGGTGTGCATCGGCGTGGTGACGCTGCGTTACCGCTTTTTCCCGGTGCACACCTGCGTCTTTTTGACGCCACGTGCACTCTGCGTTGAAATGACGCTACGTGGGCATCGGCCCTATAAGTTACTGCGATCGATGTGCAATATATGTGCTGCTCGGACGCAAAATATTCGAAAAAAAATGCATCATGTTTATTAAATGGAGTTTATCTATAGGATGCATACAAATTTTCATGGAACATTACAAGCAGTTCAATTTGCCGACTATTTATTAGAGTGCTTATAATTTCTGGAACAGTCTTTATCTTCGAAAGGTATCACAAGCTTTGTAAAGCAAATAAATTGATACTAGCGTGAATGGTTTGAGTACACTAATAAATATCCACATTTTTTTTTTGGAAAAAATCTAAAGAAATTTACAAATAAATTTGATGTGTGCGTTAATAACCACCCGCTATGGCAAAAACCAAATAAAGGTTATTAGTTAATAAGGGTTATGTGTGTTTCCACATATATGCTATGCGAATTCACATAGCCGTTAAGTGGGAAATGCTACAGTCTAAATTTATGTGTGCCACACATAACGGATATGATTGGATTTTTGTCAGTGTACATCCTTCTTGACGAAACTTTTGGCATCAAACGAGATTTATTAGAAATTTTGCAACGGTTTTTCTACCATAAAAATGTTTATGACATCTTTTACACTAAGCATTTTATGTCAAATCTGGTAAGAAAACAGATCAGAAAATGTTATATTTGATATGACAATTATATGCAATATTGCTTTGACCCTCACAATTTTCTCGTCTCCTTTGAGTTTGATGTCATAAAAGGATACAAATAAGCACGACGTTAATTTCTCTAAAATATGCCATTGTTATCTCTGTTACCCGTCAGCTGACGAATTATGATCATTATTTCATTTACATAACATAGAATATGGGTAATGATACTTTTTGAGCTATGCCTTATTCAGCCAATTGGTAAATTAGTCAAGATGGTTAGCACGTCATTAGCATTGAAAAGCGCTTAAAATGGAAGGCCTAAGGTTCAAAACCCATTTTTAGCAATATTTTTTTCTTAGCAAGCTGAGGTCGGAAAAGTTTATAGCGGTGCTTCGTTCCTCGATGGTAATGTAAAAATCGATACTTTGTAGATACAAGCAAATACCCAGTTCTTGTTTTCCAACGACATAAGACCTATTACAAAAGATTGCAGATTGCTCAAGAGGGTAGTACACTTTGGCGGACTGAAACGAAGCTGATTTTAATTTTTTTAAAGATAGCTATAAATGTATCAAAAAATGTAATTCATATTAACGCTTTCGGGCAGTACTGCCACAACCCAAAAATTTTCGTTTTTGACATTTTTGGGCGAAACATGGAATGTGGTATAAAGTTTCACCTGACTTAGGTAGAAATTCTCAATATATCAAAAGTGATGTTAATTCCAAAACTTGCCGATTTTTCAAAATTAAATGACTAGCTGATTTTTCGAATTCACGGAAATATAGAGAGCAAAAATATACTAAATGGTCTCATGCGATCAGTTAATTTAAGCTGAAGTGACGCTTTTAAAGATTGCAATTCGAAAACTGAGAGTAAATAATGCACCTTAACCTTCCGGGATTCGCTTAGTCCTGAATCACTAATGCAGTCTCGACAACAAGCGTGATTTTTTTCGGTAGTGTTGTTCTTTTTACAACGGCGCGAGTCCTCGAGGGTTAATGAAAATGGTGGGGGTATCTTGGAAAAGAACTGTAATCTGTTTGCAATTCTTTTTATTTTTTTAGAAAACTAAACATTTACATTTCATGGAAATAATCACCTCCGCGACTGTTTTGCATTTTTTTTCTTCAGATTTTTAAAGGATATTAAAGTGCATTAGCTTCGAGTTCAGGATATTTTGCGGGCCCTAAGAAATTTAGACGACTCAAATGGTCCTGTCTTTCAATCAGGCAAAAAAACAGACACACGTTTTTATCGTGGAATAGCCATTGTTATAAAAAAAAATACCCCAACAAGTTTAAACAGAATTACAAAAGTGCAACATGACTTATTAAAGGGCGTTCAACTAACTAATATTCTCGAATTTGTTGGTTATTAGGGTAATTCAAATTTCAAAAATGTTCGAAAACTCCAGCTCCCATATGTCTCTCAGTTTCTTTTTGATGATTTAGGGGTCCTAGCGAAATTTCAGGCTATTTGTAGGTGTTTTAGGGGTAACACAGAGGTAATTTATGGGATGGGATTTATTTGGAAAAACATTAAAATTTGTTCAAGTTCTCCTTTTATTACCAGACTAAGACCGAAGTGGCCTGTGCAATACATAAAAGTCTTCTCCATTCAGCTCGGTCCATGGCTGTACTTCGCCAACCACGCAGTTTGCGGAGGGTCCGAAAATCGTCCTCCACCTGATCGATCCACCTTGTCGCGAATCATTTTCACCGGATTACTGTCCGACATTCTGACTACGTGCCCGGCCCACCACAGTCTTCCGATTTTCGCGGTGTGAACGATGGATAGTTCTCCCAACAGTTGATGCAACTCATGGTTCATTCGCCTCCTCCACGTACCGTCCGTCATCTGCACCCCACCATAGATGGTAAGCAGCACTTTACTTTCGAAAACTCCCAGTGCGTGTTGGTCCCCCACGGCCATCGTCCAGGTCTCGTGTCCGTAGAGAACTACCGGTCTAATAAGCGTTTTGTAGATTGTCAGTTTGGTACGGCGGCGAACTCTATTCAATCGGAGCGTTTTGCGGAGTCCAAAGTACGTACGATTTCCTGTCATGATGCGACTCCGAATTTCTCTGCTGGTATCGTTATCGAATATACGAAGTATACGAATTCTTAAACCACCTCAATTTCGTCACCACCGATAGAAACTCGTGGTGGGTGGCTTACATTGTTCTCTCTTGAGCCTCTTCCTATCATGTACTTCGTCTTCGACGTGTTGATGACTAGTCCAATCCGTTTAGCTTCACTTTTCAGCCTGATGAAGGCTTCCTCCACCCTCTCAAAATTACGTGCCGTGATACCAATGTCGTCGGCGAAACCAAATAACTGGACGGACTTCGTGAAAGTCGTACCACTTGTGTCAATCCCTGCCATTCGTATTACTCCCTCCAAAACGATGTTGAATAGCAGACACGAAAGACCATCACCTTGCCGTAACCCAGGGCGGGTTTCGAAGGGACTCGAGAATGCCCCTGAAACTCGAACTACGCACATCACCCGATCCATCGTCGCCTTGATCAACCGTATCAGTTTATCCGGAAATCCGTTTTCGTGCATTAGCTGCCATAGCTGGTCCCGATCGATTGTATCATATGCGGCTTTGAAGTCGATAAATAGATGATGTGTGGACACGTTGTATTCGCGGCATTTCTACAATACCTAACTAACGGCGAACACTGGTACTGCCCCACGAATTCTCTTGCAATTGGTGTTAGTCGACGGCATAAAATTTGGGAGAGTATCTTGTAGGCGGCGTTCAGCAATGTGATTGCGCGGTAGATGCTACAATCCAGCTTATCGCCCTTTTTGTAGATGGGACACACGACACCTTCCATCCACTTCTGCGGCAGAACCTCATCCTCCCAAACCTTGGTAATCATCCAGTGCAGCGCTCTAACCAGTGCCTCATCACCGTGTTTAAACAGCTCTCCTGGTAATTGGTCAACTCCAGGGGCTTTGTTGTTTTTCAGCCGGCCGATTTACTCCTGGATTTCCTGGAGATTCGGAGACGGAAGTCGAATGTCCTGCGCGCGTGCTCCTAGGTTCAATACCATACCGCCACCGTTGTCTAGCATATCGCAATTCAGGTGCTCTACGTAGTGCTTCCGCCAGCTTTGGATCACCTCACGCTCGTTTGTAAGAAGATGTCCGTTTATGTCCTTACGCATATCAGGCTGTGGCACGTGGCCCTTATGTGAGCGGTTTAACTTCTCATAGAACTTTCGTGCGTTATTAGCGCGGTACAGTTCCTCCGACTCTTCACGGTCTCGATCTTCCTGCTGGCGCTTTTTCCTCCGAAAAACCGAGTTTTGTCTGTTCCGCGCCCGTTTGTTTCGTGCCTCATTCGCCTTCGTGCGGTGTTGCAGCAATCTCACCCATGCTGCATTCTTCTCCTCAACTAACTACTCACATTCGCCGTCATACCAGTCGTTTCTCTGATCATGGGCCACCGTGCCTAGTGCAGCGGTTGCGGTGCATCCAATGGCGGATCGAATATCTCTCCAGCCATTTTCAAGAGATGCTGCGCCTAGTTGCTCTTCCAGCTGCTGCGCGTAGTCTTGGGCTAGTCTACCGTCTTGCAGCCGCCCAATGTTTAGCCGCGGCGGAAGACTCCGACGCGTGATGTACACCGTCGAGAGTTTTGAGCGCAGACATACCGCAACGAGGTAGTGGTCGGATTCAATATTCGCACTGCGGTAAGTGCGTACGTTCGTTATGTCGGAGAAGAATTCACCGTCGATTAGAACGTGGTCGATTTGGTTTTCTGTTACTTGATTAGGTGATATCCATGTGGCCTTGTGGATATTCTTGCGGGGGTGTACGGTGTAAGTGCTTCGGACTACCATTCCGCGGGAGGCTGCAAAGTTTATGCATCGTTGGGGGGCGTACACATATTACATAAGCACTTATGGGGGGAGGGAGGGGGTGTTGGTTAATATCTTACGCTCCATATAAATAAAAAATGTTTCGGTTGCTAATCGATTGATTTTCGGCGAGAAATAAAACAAATGTTTGCCAGATTGTCCGGACGTTTCGGTCGATTCACTGGCCTTCGACCATCTTCTGTGGACTCTAAAATACACATATATATTGTCAAGAAAACATAAATAACACAAAATAATCACTCACAATCTTCCTGCCGCTTCCTTACTCTAAGACGGCCATTACTACTACTAGTTGTTTACATCTATTCTTATTGTTACGTACTGCTATTGGGGGTTTTAAGCTTTGTTATAATTGAGTTATAGGCGGTTTTAAAATTCATTGCATCTTTCTGTTTGTTCACAACTTTATCGTCTTCTCTAATTTTAATGTAAAACGTTTCTGCTGTCAATCTTTTGTAACTATTACTAATTTGGTCAAGTATTTTTGTTTTGTCGAAGTCAAAAATATGTCCCTCTTCTACAGTGTGTTGTGATAAACCAGTTCCAGAAATGTTTTTTGTTTTTACATTGTACTTGTGTTGTTCTAGACGTTTGGTTAAGAACTGCCTAGTTTCCCCAATGTACGATTTGTTGCATGCACCGCACGGGACTTCATACACTACATTAGTATTTTTGTTTTTTGGTATTGGGTCTTTAGTTTTTGTAAACAAAATATCTTTAATTTTATTTACTGGTTTATAAGCTACTTTGAACTCGTGATTTCTTAAATACTTGGACAGCTTTTCTCCTAATCCATGAATATATGGTATTGTTACAAAATTGTTAATTCTATGTGAACCCGTTGAACTCATTCCAACTCATTCCATGAACGACTGCAGTTTACGTTAGAAATGGAAGTAGAAGGGAAAATAAAATTTCTGGATGTTGTTCTGCGCCGTGAAGACAACACAATTACAACTGAGTGGTTCCCAAAGGATATCGACGAAAGGTATTTAGATTATACATCTGTTAGCCCTTTTATACATAAGAAAAATACAATTATTGCATTAGTAGACAGAGCGCTGAAATTAACGCACGCTAAATACCGAAAAAACACACTTAATATTGTAAAGCAAATTCTAGCCAATAACAATTATCCGTGTTTTCTTGTGGAAAAAGTTATTAGGGAAAGGCCACACCTTATGTACAATTCACTACAACACAACACACATAGAATTAACAATTTTGTAACAATACCATATATTCATGGATTAGGAGAAAAGCTGTCCAAGTATTTAAGAAATCACGAGTTCAAAGTAGCTTATAAACCAGTAAATAAAATTAAAGATATTTTGTTTACAAAAACTAAAGACCCAATACCAAAAAACAAAAATACTAATGTAGTGTATGAAGTCCCGTGCGGTGCATGCAACAAATCGTACATTGGGGAAACTAGTCAGTTCTTAACCAAACGTCTAGAACAACACAAGTACAATGTAAAAACAAAAAACATTTCTGGAACTGGTTTATCACAACACACTGTAGAAGAGGGACATATTTTTGACTTCGACAAAACAAAAATACTTGACCAAATTAGTAATAGTTACAAAAGATTGACAGCAGAAACGTTTTACATTAAAATTAGAGGGGACGATAAAGTTGTGAACAAACAGAAAGATGCAATGAATTTTAAAACCGCCTATAACTCAATTATAACAAAGCTTAAAACCCCCAATAGCAGTACGTAACAATAAGAATAGATGTAAACAACTAGTAGTAGTAATGGCCGTCTTAGAGTAAAGAAGCGGCAGGAAGATTGTGAGTGATTATTTTGTGTTATTTATGTTTTCTTGACAATATATAGGGGAACAGACGGCTTTGGCAGGTTTTGTTCTATTATTGGCAGGGGGGTTTTTGTCGACCGAATTTTATGAAATTTGGCCACAATATTCTTTGATATGCAAAGAATGTTTGGGCCAAATTTGAGCATAATCAGTCATAAAAAACCTTCCTGCCAATAATAGAACAAAACCTGCCAAAGCCGTCATTACCCCTATGTGTATTTTAGAGTCCGCAGAAGATGGTCGAAGGCCAGTGAATCGACCGAAACGTCCGGACAATCTGGCAAACATTTGTTTTATTTCTCGCCGAAAATCAATCGATTAGCAACCGAAACATAAAATCGCGGCGATCGATCCATTGTCATCATAAATAAAAAATCATTTGTATGAAAAAAATCTTACATGGGGGAAGGGGGTCGAAAAACCCAAAAAAAATGCTTACGTAATATGGGTACGACCCCTTGGCCGTTGTCGTACGATACGGTATGCAGACTATCAAGTCCGATGACCGGTCTATACATTTCCTCCCTTCCTACCTGAGCGTTCATATCACCGATGACGATTTTGGTGTCCCGCAGTGGGCATCCATCGTATGTCTGACGTGGATGATGCTATAGTTGAAGAATCGGCCTTTTATCCTCAGCTTGCACATCCTTGCGTTAATTGGCTGCCACCCAATCACGCGTCGGCGTATGTTTCCCAGCACTATGAAGCCGGTTCCCAGCTGGTTGGTGGTGCCGCAGCTTTGGTAGAAGGTAGCCGCTCGATGCCCGCTTTTCCACACTTTCTGTCCTGTCCAGCAGATTACCTGCAGCGCTACGACGTTGAAGTTGCGGGGATGTAATTCATCATAGATTATCCTGTCGCAACCTGCGAAGCCTAGCGACTTGCTATTCCATGTTCCAAGCTTCCAATCGTTATTCTTTATTCGTCGCCTAGGTCGTTGCCGATTGTATCGAGTCGTATTATCTTCTATGTGGTTCGTAATAATTGTTTTTAAAGGCGGCTTATTGGGCCTGCGCAAACCTCCTGTCTCGTCGGAGGGCCGTCGTGTCAGGGCTGTTTAGCGTCCCACCTAACACCAGGACTTGGGTTTGTGCGCTTTGAGCGGCACACGGTCGCTTTGGCGGAGCCTACTTGCGGATACATGCAGCTTTTTATAGAGGTTTAACAGGGCCCACTGTCAAACCCAGACGCCAAAACTCGCAGATGGCCTGGGGAGGGATCGTCAAGCCCTTGCCAAAAAGTTATTTACAATTCGGATTTTTAGTTCATGTGTAACGTATGAAGGATCTGAGAACTTTGCTCATTTAATCATTGTTCTAAATACAAAATGTGAGGCATTAGAACAAAATTCAAAAGGAAATCAGTGAATGTCTTGAGATTAATGTTATTTGACACTAACTCGGCTCTCACGCCGCCAATTATGGATTTGGAGCAATGATCTATTAAAAAAGTTATAGGATCCTTTAAGGGCTACATGTTTGAACAAAAACACAATTGTAAATAACTTGGAAAAAAGTTATCAGCGAATTAGTCCCATGAGCCATGACATCGAAATGACGTTTCCCATCACTGCTCCCAACGCAACCCCCCGAATCGATTTCAACCAAATTTGGTACACAAATTCTCTACCCTAAGGGGAAGATGGGTCACTGGAAAAACTGGGATGGTGTCTTGTTTTGTTTAGAAATGAACAATTTTGTGTAAATTGTGAACCCCTGGGACGATTTCAACCAAATTTGGTACACATATTCTCTATTCTTAAGAGACGGGCATTGGCAAGTTTGGGAGCTATAATAGGGAGTGGTAGTCTCATTAGGAAAGGAGGAGTCGTATTGTTTGACAAAATTAAAAGTTTAATAAAGTAAAAATGTGGAGCGATTTGAAGAAAGAAATAAATGTAGAAGAAAGAAGAAATATGTGGTAAGAAAGCTACAGGCAGAAGATAGTCAAAAGACAAAATAAATTTAAGAAGATTCGGACGACACAAATATTTTTAAAAAAAAAATATGCTTTTCGGATTTGTTTGGCCAATAATAATAATTTGAGGGGGCAACGATGAAATTTCAGGAAAATTTTGAGGTTTTTTCCTATTATTTTTTTTACTTCTTAATGTTTATGTTTTATTATCACCTTCTCCCCCTTAGCTTTTCGGAGACCAGTAGGACATAATTTTTATGAAATATTTGGTCCTATGGAAGATAAAATGAACTAAAACTAGAAAGATGGAAGAACAGAATATAGTAGAAGGAAAAAAAAGAATGAACAAAGAAGAAGGAAAAACAAATAGAAAAAATGGAAAAAGAAGACGGAAGAAGAATTGGAAGGGAAATAAAATGAGAAAATGGAAGAAAGAAAGCAAAATAAATAGAGAAGAAATGAAAGTGAATTTAAAGTAGAGTCTATATAATATTCTCCCGAGAGCTGCATTATTAAACATATTTGAAGTATTAAACCTAACAGTAACAAGGAATCAAAATGGAAACTGGTATAGCTACCATATTAAAAAAAAACCCAGATTAATCCACCTAGCGGTGATGGTGCCTTTCTCGTTTTTTTCCGAGTTAGTAATTTCTACGCGCTTTTGGTATGAAAAAAAGTATTTTGTCCATAACTTCTGAGCCCATAGTCCGATCCAGCAAATTTTCAATAGGAAACAATGGGACAAGATTCTGCGTCGAATGCAACTTGTTGCAAGCAAATCCGTTAAGGGTAAGTGCTTGAAAAATGGGCTAGACTTTTCCACTCGTTGTTGTCTAAACAAAAAGTATTTTGACCATAACTTCTGAGCCCATAGTCCGATCCGGCCAATTTTCAATAGGAAACAATGGGACAGGATTCTGCGTCGAATGCAACTTGTTGCAAGCAAATCCGTTAAGGGCAAGTGCCTGAAAAATGGGCTAGACTTTTTGCGAACTTTTGCGCACATACACACACATACACACACACATACACACACACAGACATCACCTCGATTCGTCGAGCTGAGTCGATCGGTATATAACACTATGGGTCTCCGAGCCTCCTATAAAAAGTTTGTTTTTGGAGCGAACATATAGCCTTTACGTATACTTTGTATACGAGAAAGGCAAAAACAAATTAAACCACCTAGAAGTGATCATAGTTTGTTGGATGAACTGATCACAGTGGGCGTATCGAATTGAATCTATGTATCGTTCTACCTTTCAATCAATCTACCTACATATGTGGGTTTCGTGCTATTATAGGCTACATCATTTGACATTTCAATTGCGTAGTTTACTTTCCAATCCCGCGGAAAACCGATTACATATAGCTAGCTATTTATAAAATTTAATAACAATAGATCAAAACCAATGCAAGTCACTTGAGTTATACACCAGGGCTGTCATTAGGAACTTCTTTTATTCATAATATATCTAACGGTATTTTCTTCATTCTTGATAAACTAAAAGTGGTAATTAATGCGGACGATGATGCTTTTTTTTATATGATTCTACGATTGCATAATGGTCGGATTCGTCAGATTTTATGACATAATTCGATATCTCTAGAACCATCAGCGCTAGTGTTTCGGAAGAAATTATCTACCAGAAAAGATCTATTTTTGGTGTAAGTTGCCATGTAGCCCTTTTGTGAAATGTATTTTTCATTTTTATGTTTTATTTTTCGAGTTAGAGGGCCGTACTATTCTACAAAGTTGTAGAGAATTTAATTCTAAGCAGTTTATCGAACCGACTTTAATTCCGATATTATTTTAATAATTCGAAATATTTTTATACAACCAGCGTTTTGCCTTTCTCGTACAACAAAGTTGTACCGAAAGCCTATCATTTCACTCCAAAATCGACCTTTTTTATAGAAGTCTCGGAGACCCATGATGTTATATACCAATCGACTCAGCTCATCGAGCTCAACAAATGTCTGTATGTCCGTGTGTATGTGTGTGTGCACACGAAAACCGAAAAACATTAGCCACTTTTTCATATAGTAATTCTTGACCGATTTTCTCGCAACAAGTTGCATTCGACAGCGAACAAAGCCTTGTTGGTCACTATTGAATTTGACAATGATAAACCATTGCGTTTGAAAGTTATTGAGAAAATGGAATCGAACTATATGAGAGCCATATAAGGTTGGTGTCTTGGCTAAATGCGAGAAAGGCAGTATCACCACTCGGTGAATTAAGTTGGGTTTTTTAAACGTTCGGAGCCTAATAAAAATAAACAGTTAGACATTGGGAGGAGAAATAATAACAGGTAATTTACGTTCTTAGTTAAGACAGTTTGTTTTTCATAGCATCAATTTTCTTTTCAGCTTCTTCATTTGGATTTATGTTTTCTGCTGGGAGATTTTTTGCGCCCGTGGAGTTTTCCAAAGCAAAGTATGGATGAATATAAAATTGTAATTATGTAAATTTCAACAACTTTTTCTATCTGTGCGGACCCGACACGAACTCGAAATGAAAAATCTTATCAAACCCGAACCCGACCCGAAGCCGAAAAAAATCAATTATTTTATCCCAAGCTGGAGCCGAACATTTTTTTACCGGGAAACTCAAACTAGATATTTTGTATTTCTCTATACATCAAAACGGATGTAGGCCCAAACAACGGCCTCAAAATTACCAGAAACCCGTACCTGACCCGGACCCGACATTTTTTCATCTCACAAACCTGACCCGAACTCGACAGAAATTTATAAACCTTCATTAATTTGATAAAAACAGCAAATGGAAATGTTTAAAAACATGTTTCAAAACAGGAAGTTTATTTTTTTACGATCTGTAATATTTTCGTTCACCGAACTAATTACCGTACGTTCAGCTGTTGAAAGCTCGATAAAAAAATACAGTATACTGTAAAATATTCTATCAGAACGTCGGCTCAGGGAAATTTGGGAAATTTGTGCCTTTGCAGTCCTGAGGATCAAAACTAGTGAAGGATTTTGATTTAAGCGGTTGGACAGGGACTGTACGATTACCCATCCCCATACTACCAGGCTGTCAATTCTTTAATCTGTTTGTATTCGCTATCACAGTACACAAATATCGCTATGTTGAAGTCACATTCATAGTGATGAACTATCAACATATACTATAAATCACTATAATAAAGCTACACAAACGAGTCACCTAATTCGTCCTGACAAAAATCAACGTCAATGAATACAAAAATCATACTTATTGATCATACCATTGACCATGAGCCAATGCCGGATTTCCAATATTTGGCGCACCGATGGAGCCGGAAAGTAAACGATGACTCAAATTTCATCACGCATTCAGGCGTGTTCGTTGTGTCCCACTTAACCATTTTTCAACCTACGCCATGTCCAGTCTTGGCTCAAGGCACCGACTATCAAAAAGTGAAAAGTACTCTTGTGTATCACTTTTGTGTGCTATTTTGTCCCGAACCCCATTCTATAGGCAGCGTGTACGTCTACCCCATTTGTAAATAATTTCCTGTGACACGTCGCGCATTTTGAGTAGAAATGTGCCAACGAGCATAGGGTCACAGTAGACAAAAAATGGGTAGAACTTATTCATTCATAGGGCACTCAAATATTTAGCACTTCAGGAAAGGTTTAATCGCCGTTTAGGTGGAAATAAAATATTCAAACACGAAGGGGGTATACCTATTCTTCTAAGATTAATTTCAACAACCAAATGCACCTTTTATCGCTTTTCGAAAGCAAAGCACGACAGTCAAGTTCAAGACTGTGTTGAAAGTTCAAAGAGAAAGAGAGAGGCGTGGGTACGGCGTCCAACCAACAACAACGGCAACATGATCCCAGCTGGTCGTTTGGGTTTTCACTTTCATGCGTCGATGGGCATTGCAGCTTTCAGACGTAGACAATATCATTCTCGTTATTTTTGTCTTTTAATAGCCGTTTTCACCGATGTTATAGTATGTTTTAGTTGACCGTTGCCAAAGTTAGCAAAACTGAGAAAAAAAGAAATTTGCGTAAAGTATAATTTGACATATGTTACGTGAAACTCAAAATAGTGGTAGCGAAACGGTCAGGTTGGAACAGATGGGCCGTTGCTTGATTTAAAAGCACGATTTAGAGAAATATTAACCTTTGATGGAGCAAGAGTTGAAATTTTCTGCTTGTTGCATAATCTGCCGCATTTGATTTGAAGTTTGTATGTATGGGGGTTTCCGTCCAAATACATTGGAAAATACACCTCCATTACTTTTTTGTTCTAGAAATTGATTCGGTATGCCCGATTGAATTCAGAATTTTATCAAAGGTAGTTGATATGTTAAAGATCAATCCCGCAGAACATTATACGATGAGTTAATGAATTTTTATAAATCAACCATAGATGAATGCCCCGTAGATCAAATTCTTTGGGTATGAAAATCAATTTCTGAAAATTTCAGCCTAATCGCTTGATGTATAAGCTGCAGCATTTGATTTGAAGTTTGTATGGGGGTTTCCGCCAAAAAAAAAAAATGGAAAATGTACACCTCTATCACCTTTTCGTTCTAGAAATTGGATCGGTATGCCCGACTGAACTCAGAATTGCAACAAAAGTTGTTTATTTGTTAAAGATCAATAGTACAGTACTTATACGATGAATTAATGAACTTTTATATAGTTTTGGTTGATTGTGGCACAATCCTGCCCCGTAGAATTCGACAACTTTTCGTATCATCGGCCTATAAATAGCCTTTTTAGGGAAGATCCATAAAGTACGTCACGCGAAAATTGGCGATTTTCAACCCCCCCTCCCTCGGAGGTGAACTAGCCTTGGGCTAAAAACCTCTTTAATAAAGATTTTAATAATAATAACCCCCCCTCCCCCCTTCGTCACGCTTTTTGTAACGAGCCTTTAAAATTTTTGTATGGATCGTCACGCTGCTCTGAACCCCCCTCCCCCTAGAGGCGTGACGTACTTTGTGGATGGCCCCTTATTAGTATTATCAAATATACTATATTAACAATATAGTCCACTTCGTGTATCGTTATATATTTGGCAACAGACCGCACATTCAAACCATCTTGCGTCACAAAAGGTGACTAACGCCTAAAAACTAGAGCCAAGGGGTGAGATAATTGCAAAAATTACACTATTTCTACAATTTTTGAAAATTCGAATTACACTTTTTTAAATTTTATATTTTAAAACTGAGATATCAAAATGGGGTCATACGATGATTTCTAGCATATTGTTTCGACATGTCACACTGCATATTGCATAATACGTTTAAGCACTCCTCGGAATGTCTTTTCACTACATTGTTTGCCCTTTGTGACACCACAGCAGTCGACACTACTGCGTTGTCTCTTCAATTCAGCCAAAGTGGACTATATTGGTAATAGAGTATATTTGGTATTATGTACGTGTAGCTTGGAACATGTCAACAAGATTGTCTTAAACTTTAAATGTAAGATTCCTAATTAGGGAATTCAAATTTTGTCTTGCTCAAAATTGAAAAGTCTATTTTGCGATTCAAATGTTTCTTATTGTAACGCCGCACTCATATAGACAGATGGATAGATAGAAACAAAACCGATCCTTTTCGAAAATAATTTAACTTCAAGACAAAATTTTCAAAACGACTTATCTGCTTTTGTAAACAAAGACCTATTGGTGGTGTTGATTTGCATGGGAGAGCTATCAGATTTGTAAAATCGTCGTTTGAATCTTTGTTTACAAAAGCAGATAAGTCGTTTTGAAAATTTTGTCTTGACTTTATCAAACAATTCATAACTTTTGAGCTACTTGACCGATTTCCAATCCATTGCGAAGCTAAAGAATGCTTCTTTCAAGAAAGAAATACGGAGTTCTATGATTTATTTAAATTTATGCTAGAAATATTTGGTGTTCCTTGATTTCCTTGTTTTCATATTTTTTAATTGCAAGATAATTCAGTTTTACACAAACATATTAAAGCCTCCTTTATACGGTTACGGTTACGGTTGTTACAGTAACGGTTCTTGACATAAACTTTTTTTTTAATAAAATGTTAATATTGATTCGATATACAAACATCAGCAACCGTGCGTATCCTTTCCCGTGTAGTGTATATTAAAATTAAAATTTTAAGAAATAATTATGGCGAGATGAAAATGTCATTTATCTCCTATTTCTGAGAAGCGTTTTCAAATGAGTAATTGTTCTATATTTTGACTTTTAAGGCGAACAACAACATTGAACAGCGCAAAAAAAATGTGCGTTGACCCATTTAACTTTTCCGAATTACACGAGAAAATTAAAAGAAATCATAGCTTTAGTTATAAGTGCAACTGGTTATTCGATAACTACGGACAGGTTTGGGAATTTTCGACATCTTCGGTATAAGTGGCCAAAATTGAATAATGAAGGCTTTTTCCAGCTTTTCCGAATTTCATGAGGTGTTACGGTATCACAGCTCACCTGTTCAATGACGCTTGGAAATTGTTAGAAAACTAAATAGGATCATAGTATGTATCTACTTGGACTGCCACTGATCATTAGTTAGCTACGGATCAGGATCCGGAGCATTTGAAGTTTTCCATAGAAAAAGATCACAATGAACTGTAAACGAAATCACGACACGTCAAATTTTTGAGAATTTCAAAAGATAATTGATTAGATTCATAGTTTCGTCACGAAATGCAACAGGTTTATCCAGTGACCAGTTTCGGAACTTTTGGCATCTCCGGTATCAGAAGCCAAAATTGAGTAATGAAAGAAATCATTGGTCCGACACCTTAAGCATGTTCGAATTTCATGAGCATCCGAGCAATTTTCATTATTTTATCTGATCATTCGGTGATTCTGGAACAGGTCCCGGAATTTCCAAAGCTTCATACGTAGTCGAGCAAACGCATGAAATTGTTCGTCAGACTCCCAGTGTTGGTAGAACCGTACTTAAATCTCATTCATCGAGGCTTCATGCCCGAGTTAACTCGCTTGCAACTCTGTAGGGAGAGCATCGCGCTTGAGTTTCTCGGACAGAATCGCATCGCTTGTTCACTCGCCGCGATAAATCGCGATTCGAATCATGAGCGATTATGTGAGCCATGGTTCTGATGGTGTTTGATTCACGCATGATTTGAATCGCCGATCGTACACCTGGAGATCACCACTGCAGACAGAAACACACGTTCTAATTAATGGGCGGCACTTCTCCGACATTATTGACGTCAGGACATATCGTGGCGCTAACATCGACTCTGACCACTATCTGGTGATGGTTAAACTGCGCCCAAAACTATCCGTTATCAACAACGCTCGACCACCGCGGTACGACCTAGAGCGACTGAAGCAACCTGATGTCGCTACTGCATACGCGTAGCATCTCGAGGCAGCGTTGCCGGATGAGGGTGAGCTCGATGGGGCCCCTCTTGTGGACTGCTGGAATACAGTCAAAGCAGCCATTAATGACGCAGCAGAGAACAACGTTGGGTATATGGGACGAAGTCGACGGAACGATTAGTTCGACGAAGAGTGCAGACATATTCTGGAGGAGAAGGACACAGCGCGGGCGGTCGAGCTGCAGCAAGGTACCCGGCAGAACGTGGAACGTTATAAACGGACGCGGAGACAGCAGACCCGCCTTTTTCAGGAGAAGAAACGCCGCCTGGAAGAAGCGGAGTGCGAGGAGATTGAACAGCTGTGCCGTTCTCAAGAAACACGCAAGTTCTATCAGAAGCTCAACGCATCCCGCAAAGGCTTCGTGCCGCGAGCCGAAGGACTCGAACCCTCAACCTCCTACTCTCTAGATAGGCGTGAAAACCCCTACACAACAATACCACTTAAAGGTCACGTTTGCGGAAAAGCCATCAGAATCCGAGTACCAACCTTCACCGCGGTTAGCTCTCTTTTTTGCAAATTGAATATCTTTCGGATGCTTGATTTGTCCAATCTCCACATGTGCTTTACTGTTGTATATCCACAGTCAAGCGAGTGCACATTGTTTATTAAACGAGAAGATCGTACTCCATGCCCCCCAACAACGGGTTGGGCGGGATGGTATAGAATGCGAATCAATCGCACACTGCTGTGCCAAAGGCTTGCTTGGCTAAAGCATTTGATGAGTTTGATTGCCTTACGTAAGCGGTCGCGTGTACTCAGACGACTAATGACGGTGAAAGACCGACACTTGATTACAATTAATTGCATATTATTCGGCAACTCGGCCGTACGAAAACCATTTTTTTGTTAAATATCTTGGCTGTGCATATGCACAGCACATGATTCGAAATGGACAAATTGATATGAAATTTGCGAAAAAGAATCCACGTGTCTTGGAGGGACTCGAACCCTCAACCTCCTACTCTCTAGATAGGCGTGATAACCCCTACACAACAAGACCACTTGAAGGTCACGTTTGCGGAAAAGCCATCAGAACCCGAGTACCAACCTCCACCGCGGTTAGCGGTGAATATTATTGTTAATTTGAATATGATAAATACGAACATGAATATGACTTTGAATAGTGCAAATGGTCCGATAGTCGTGGGTGTTCCTATCAAGTTCCGGTAGGGTAAGACGGTATAATGCGCCCCACCTGGCCAAAACGCCCCCCTTTGATTTCTAAAAAAAACTATAACTAACTATGGGTAAAAATCAGTTGGTACCTTTAGATATTTGTAAAATCATCATACTATGTGAATATGGAAGTAATTTTGTATTACAAAAGGAAAATAATAGCAAAATACAAAAAGTTACAGTTTCGATGTAACTTTTAATGTCTGTTTGTTCAACATTCTGGAGCGACTGGAGCATACTGTCCACAAAACTTGCACTGGAATACTCAGTTGGGCAACAAAATAACTTTTCTCAGTGGTTTTATTTATTAAAAAAAATTCTCAGTGGTTAATATGATATAAAATTGCTTCCATCTTCAAAAATGTAACGGTTTTCGGCAGGGTAGGTAACTGAACACAAGCGCAGCGAGCCTGCAGCAGTTGCTTAAAAATTATATGGAAAATATTGAAATGTAATTCACACCCGCTTAAATGGACTTATGTTGGTTTTTCAATGTCAAGCACATAAGAATTTTTAACCTTTTTATTATGGGATAGATAAAATACTAATGAAGGGCTATGAAACGTCTTTAGTTACGGTGGAGCGTGTTGCCCAGACAATTTTCGAAATACATTTTTCCACGACTTTTTAAACAAGTTTTATTACGCAATATTTTTATATGACTACACAAAGGCAATGCAATTTAGGCTTGTTGGACTACCAAATAACACAAAGTTTGCATAATTTAGATACTACATGGAAAAATCCTAGCAACCCAGATTTGCAGTCAATCAGTTGACGTGTCATAATATGATGTAAACGAAAATAGCTTAGAAATTCCCTCAATATCGGTAAAGTAATAATAAAATTCCTTATTTTGTCTCGCATGCGTTACGAAATACCGCAACTATTGGAACAATGCACCAATAATTGGAGAATTGGTTTTCGGTAGGAAGGCTGGATACTGTGGCAACTTCAACACTTTTTTTTATGCAAAATGAGCATGAGAATGAGCATGAGCATGATGAAAATGCATTTCGTAGTTGCTACTCCGTGATCGACCAGAACAATTGCAACCAATGGATAGCAACATGGGATTTACACTCTCAATGTGTACAGTCCGAGAGCTCTAGTATTTTTGGATGGTCGATAACGGCGCTGGCCATGTCCTCACGGTCATCGGGGATGGGAAGGAATTGATGATGCAGTCACTCGCCCACTGCAAGCCGAGAACACCTCTGCACTCGCCACGCGTTCCTGCGAAATTTTATTGGAATCTGGGGGTTAGGGTTTTATGGCAGAGGTTGATCTTGGTTAACGGGTTGCCAATGTGATAGTAATGAAAGGGTGGTGTATATTCTAATTGGATGCCGTAAACGAGCTTTCTTTTGCTCATTACGAATTTTTAACAATTACCTGCTAGAACTAATCAAGTTGTAGGTATAGGGATAGAAGATGGAAACGGTATGAAAGCCCATTTCCAGTTTGCTAGAGCATGAGAAATATATACTTCAACACTTTTTTTATGCAAAATAAAGCTAAACAGCTTTCGAACTCACTCTCAAGGTAAGCAAAATGAAGTATAGATTTAGACTGATTCAGTGCAAGGGATCAAATAGTATTTGAAGATGCTTAGTTCCTCCACTATTGGATCTTTTATCCTATAGCAAAAAACAAAAAATACGTGCAGAGATGCAGGCTTTTACGAACCATAACAAAAATGGTTAAGGAACCCCGGGGCAAGTGAAAATACGGGGTAAGTAGGTACTATGGCTGCCGATGAATCGATGAACGTGTTTAATGATAACAATGTTCTAGAATGATGAAGCAGAACTATCAACGAATTCACTTGATACAAAAATATTTGGAATCAAAACCATTAGATGCACCATCCTAATGCTATTGCTTGATCATGACTTTAAACTACCGGAAAAAGCTTTTACTTTTATTTTGACTCAATGGATTTCCAACAAAATAGTAGTTTCTAAATTTATTATTGATGTGAAAAGTGAATATTTTGAGCAATTAAAGTATTTTGTGACATGGAAAACGATTTAATATGCAATTTTGACTTGTCCTTGAGTTTTAACATACATGGGGAAAGTGGGACATATTGGAACAAAATTTTCAATATAGCCATTTTAACTGTTTTAAATTGTTGTGTAGTGAAAAATAACTTCGATACTCATATATCAGATCCTGAATTTAAATTTAAACTTCTCTACTCTCATTCGCTAATTAAGAAATAGAAACTTGTTTTGTATAAGTTATTATTATAGAACAAACTATGCCACACATGCGCCTCTGAACAGAATAATGTCTTGTTATAACTCACATAGCGACAAAATTGATGTGACAATAAACAGAAAAACACTTAAAAAACTATTTTTTGATTTAAATTCAACCGCCCAAGGATAGTTAAAATAAACTAATGTACTATAGTGCAGCCACATATATTTATGTAACGGTCTACGAAATGATTGACGATTGATCTGAAGAACAACAAGTATGGCGTAGTGCGAGCTGAGAATCTACAATCAGGACACTATGTTGTCCTCCACCCAGACTCCCCAACCTTCTATTCGTCAGCCGGTGTCGGGTCTACACTGGACATTACCTTACCAACATTGCTGAAAGCTGCTCCAAACCTACAGCGATCACCGACCTCTCGTCGGACCACCTCCCGGTGGTTCTCGAAGTGAATCAAGAAACAACCAACATCAGCGGCATCGAATAAGGAATTACCATCGTGAAAACTGGCCCCAACTACAACGTTTCGTAGAGGATCGTATAAACGAAATTCCGGTGCTTGAGACGACAGATGACATCGACCGAGTTCTCCAGCAGCTCACTGATTCCATCGGTGAGGCGGAAATCCGATACATCCCAACAACATTAGTTATAAGTAAGTTCACCCAACTAGATGATGAAACTAAACGTATAATCTCCTTGCGTAACTGTATACGAAGACAATTTCAAAGGACACAGAATCCTTCTCGAAAAGTGCTCTAAAAAAACTTAATCGAATAATTACTATACGAGTAGAAAAACTAAAAAATAGGCAGTTCAACAAAGAAATCAAAAACCTTCCGAACTATTCAAAGCCCTTCTGGCGTCTAACTAAGATTTTGAAAACAAAACCAAAGCCTGTACCTCCGCTTAAAGATGTTTCTAAAATTCATATAACTGCTAGTGAAAAAGCAAATGTAATCTCCAAACATTTTTTTGCGTCTCACAACTTGGGTCGAGACATTATCAGTCCGATGGAAGCATCGGTAACGGCCAGCGTCAACCGTCTCTCCACTCTTCCGTGCGAGTTCCCGGAGGATAAAAGAGTTTCACCGGATGAACGGAGGAACCATATTCGGTTCTCTCGAAACATGAAGAATCCGGATTTTGATCGCACTTTTTACATTGTCCTGAAAAATCTTGGTCCGAAAGCTATTAACCTCTTGGCATGCATCTTCAATCGCTGCCTGGCGATCGGTTACTTTCCTTCCACATGGAAATTATCAAATGTGGTCCCCATTCTCAAGCCAGGAAAGGACCCAACCAATCCTGCCAGCTATAGGCCCATCAGTCTTCTTTCGTCCGTCAGCAAGTTGTTCGAGAGGGTCATTTACACCAGACTGCTCGACCACACGATGGAGAACAACATAATTCTGGACGTCCAGTTCGGCTTCGGACGAGGTCATTCTACGCTCCATCAACTACAAAGGGTAACCAACCAGGTCAAGCGTGCCAAAGAGGTGTTCAAAACCACCGCCATGGCCTTGCTCGACATAGAGAAGGCGTTCGATAACGTCTGGCATGACGGCCTGACGCACAAACTCATGCAGCAGAACTGCCCAATCTACATCGTGAAAATGATCACCAACTACCTCTGTGAAAGAGCGGCGCAGGTTAGTGTCTCCGGCGTGCTCTCGGACCCATACCCGATCCCAGCCGGGGTCCCGCAAGGCAGTATTCTGGGACCGATACTGTATAATCTCTACACCTCCGACATCCCACCTCTTTCGTCAGATGGTACCCTATCATTATTTGCTGATGACTCGGCTATCAGCTACAAAGGTAGAGTCATCCGTGCCCTCGTCAACAAACTCCAAGCAGGACTCAACGCCTACGTGAAATACCTCCACACGTGGAAGATTCGGGTTAATGCTGCGAAAACACAGGTCATCGTTTTCCCCCATCGCAACTCTGACTCCCTGAAGCTGAAGACGAAGATCAAGGTATTGGACAACGAAGTCGACTGGGTGGACGAAGCTCGTTACCTTGGACTGATAATGGACAAGAAGCTTCTCTTCCGGTCCCATGTGGACGACCGGGTCATCAAGAGCACCATCATGCTGAAGAAACTCTACCCAATCATCAACCGCCGATCAAAACTCTCCATCGTCAACAAGCTTGCCACCTATAAGCAGGTGGTACTACCTATGCTGTTGTACGGCTCCCCGGTTTGCATGGGCTGTGCGCGCACACATATCAGGAAACTACAAGTGTGTCAGAACAAATTCCTGAAAATGATTCTGAAGCTTCCTCGTCACACCAGAACAACCGAGGTCCATCGGCTGTCTTGACCCAATCGACAAAAGAATTGATAGTTTTGCCACACGTCATCGAGCCAGGGCTCTAAACTCAGAATGGGAAACCATAAAAAACATATATCCATAATTGGATTACTATTTATTCTACAACACGTCAATATGTGTTGCCTTTTGCTTTGTTATTTTCAAACTTCGCACCAGATTTTCAGATGAAAAAGTGCGTCAACACATACATTGACAATTTCGTTTTTTACAAATTTACAACACTGCGCTTCGCCTGAATATAAAAGTTTCTTTTGAAGTACTGATTTATGTAATAATTTTGTTCTAAACGATTCATTCGAAAAGTGAATGAGGATTAGCTTATCCTTTCCACCTAAAACATTAGGTATAAAAGTGAGCTAATACAAAGCAAGACAACAGCCAATTAAACAGAAAATCGGCTGTTGTCTTGTTTTCATATCTGCTAACATTATAATCTCTTTCTTATTGCAAAAACAAAAGTCCGAAAAGAAATCAGACTCCTTCCATGATCTGGAAATACTACGACTCAGAAATAATATGAACATTGTATATTCCTTTAATAAGTTTCTTTCGACAGTATAAAACAGAATAGGTCCCACTTGCCCCGTTTGAAGGTGTAAGGGGTTCATGTCCAGGTCAAGGCTAAAGCGAGCAGCCGGACCAGGATGGTATGTATTACGTTGGCCATATGTACATCTAGGAGTGCTCGGGACACATGAGTGAGTTTCTATAAAGTTCTAAAGTGGTGGAATTTAATGAAATAAGTAGTTTAGTAAATCGGCTTATGGCAGGTATGCAATCTTAATCCTTGCAATTCTGCATGCTTTTTCTAAAATATTTATATTGAGAGCTAATTTTTTTGCAGTTGTAACCTAGCAGTGTACTAGCAGCCTACATGTTACACAGAATTGACTCATACAGAGTTTCTAGTTGGGCGTTGAATGTACTTATAGAAATAATTAATTACATCTGAGCGTAACATGTTCTACTATTATCTAATGCCTTCAACTGTCTAATGCAAATTGATTTGGAATTTGAGAAATATTTGACATGTGAAACAACGACTGTTACTTGGACCATGTGAATTGCTTTTCAGCAATTGCCTTAAAATAGTAATGGTCAATTACAAAGGTGGCGGCTACTTTACGCGAAATTATCCATCTATCCGATGCATTTTCACTTCCGCGTCAATTTCGCTATTCATCGAGGAAGCCCCGGAAACGTTTCGTGGAATGTATTTTTATCTTCAACACGTCTCTCTTTATTGGGTGGGTGGTTATAAAAACAATCATTAATTTTTGTGCACACGGTCAACAAAGCGAGCAAATTTCTTCAGGCGGCATGATGTGAAATTTTTATGGCTCCGGATGCGTCGCAAGCTTCACCAATTTTGGTCACCATCACAGTCAGAGGCTTATTCGTGCCACAACATGAAACTGCAAACAAACAATTGTCCAACAATCATTAGTCGTTTCGTAAAGAAGAACAAATGATAGTCTTTCACATTCATGCTTCTTCAAAAGTTTTATTTCAAAGACATGAAAAAAAAAGGTTAATTAAGTGAGATTACTTTCAAATTAATATTCGAAATTTTTTAAATCGTTTCGTTTTTCACGAATACTAAGCGTGCGCTAATAATCCAACCACAGCGAACATCGATAGCAATACATTATTATTATCGCACCCATTCAATCGTTCGTTGTCAAGTAAAAGCATTTCGATTATTTCTGATTATGTAACCCAAAATAAGTCCACGCATACATCCGACACCGCAACTGTTGCTCCATCGTTTCGCGAATTCAACTTCGTTTTCTCATAGAGAGCATCGACATCTGTGACAACTACTTCCGTCCATCACCCAACAGACAATCGATATCCGATTACCAGAAAAAGGTGAAACACACCATTGATTCACTCGTCGCGCCTAAATTTGAATAGTCGGAGGCCTAAAATTTTTGATCAGTTACACGGATATTTCCGCAAAATTGTCTTCGTCATGGTCACCAGCCTGAAGCACAGTCAAGTGAATGTTTGCCTTTTTTGCTGATCTTGTGCTGTCTCCGAGCTGCCATCACCATCGTCACACTGCTTCGCTTCCACCTAGCTGTGATCAATCGCCTCTGCCATGGTGGCATACGATCACCGTCAACTGATGCTGCTACTGTCACTTAGTGTGAGGAACCACATTCCAACTCCTGTTATCGTGCACGAGATGATGACGCTCCCGTGCCAACGTCGATGATTCAACGGAATGTCGATGCTGCAAACCAGCAGCAGCTCAATCTCTCAACATCAACCGTTCAGCATCTGATCGGAGTCTAAGCGGAAAGAGCAAAAGTTATACTCTCGCCGCGCCAACGATGACCAACCAGAGCCGCAGCACTTTCTCTTAATTCCAATGCGATGATTAATAAATAAACATATATGCACGAAACCTGAGACATGCGCGAGACCTTCGCGACCGGACGCTGGTTTTGACGCGATTCGGTTCGCGGTAAATGCCGCGAGCTGGAAACGCGTTTAAATTTGCCAGAATTAATATGTGCAAATCGAATAAAATTCGAATGTCATCAACTCTCTCCTGGAGAATGTGTGGTTGAAGTTTTGATATCTTGCGCAAGGTTTCTCAAGAGCTTCACAGCTGATATGAATAATCTGTTCAGCACTAGCGAAACATATGCTTGGTGGGAGTGAAATGCTAACGTAGATTCTCAAGCTGTAACGAAAAGGCTATATATTCATTCCAAAGACGATTTTGTGATAGAGGGCCCGGAGAATCATAGTGTTATATATTAATCGACTCAGCTCGACGAATTGAGATGATGTCTGTCTGTGTGTGTGTGGGTAGGTATGTGCGCAAAATAAAACTCACTCTTATTTTAGGAACCAATTTGCTTGCAACAAGTTGCATTTCATGAGGCATTGTTATTTCCTATTGAAAATTGGCCAGAAAAACTAATACGATACGAAATACGATTTTCATACAATATACTAGGAAAAGCTCACTCAATTTTTTATATTTAATATCCAATGCACAAGAAAGGTACAACTACCCAGTGTTGGTAAAATCTCAAATTTTCATATCTCATCGACGATTCAAATCATGCGTGAGTCAAATCCCATCAGAATCATGGCCCAGAGAATCGCTTATGATTCGAATCGCGATTTGCATCATTGCATGATTTTTATATGCTCTTTACGCTCGGCCGGGCCCCTCCCTCCCCCTACATCGTTACGTATTTTGTGAAAGGCCCCATTGTTGAATGCATTGAACTAGCTTTTTCACATAAAACAATGGCTAATAAATCCTTATGTAAACAAAACATACGCTTCGATTGCATTTTGACGCTTTTTAGAGCAAAATAATTTTTCGGCGAGTGAGCAAAGCGATACGATTCTGGCCGAGAAATTCAAGCGCTATGCTCTCCCCACCGGGTCGAAGGAGCACATTTTTTCGGAGTTTATAGTGAAAATCATCTTTCTCCCACCCCTCTTTCCTCTAGAGCGAACTTAAGCGAAGATAAGCGAAAGTCGTTACTTGATGAATTTCTTTTTCGTTTCATCACTATTACGCCTCACGCAAATACTTTCGGCAAGTAATTACAAAAAAAAATGATGATCGCAACGGGATTCGAACCTAGAACATCAACAAAAATGACACTGGGATGCGATCACTATAGCCATACCACTTACGCCGACTGCAGGTAGAATCGGCAGAGCATGTGATGTTTGCATGACCACGATTCGATGTTGAACGCCATGCCATGCTGCTTGTCAACGTCATGGATACAACCCCGGACAACATCGTTGAGAGGATTTGTCGGAAAGAGGTTATATGGAATGCGGTGAACACAGCGTCTCAACAGATTATGTCGAAACTACAACGCTGGTGGCGTCTTGAACAAAACCAGCAGCTGCAGTAGAGACTACTGTGATGCAGTGAACCATGCTCCTCACCCCAACAACAAAAACGTCGCGGGTGGGTTGTGGGGACCTCCGTATGTAGATATAGAGGTCATTGCGGTTCACACGTAGCGTTTGTTGTCGGGGTGCTTGTCTCCTACGCGAGTTTATTATATAGACCGATAGGTTACTATCATAGCTTGCAATCGACGGGTGGTGAGGTTACCACCCTCGAAGTCGATGTTGCATTATACCGTCGATTGCGTTAGCATAGGCGTGAGCGTACTCAATAGTTCCTCCCCTGATGTATTGCTTAATTCCGGGCCGGGAGATAAGAACGGGGGAAGGCAAAGGGTTATGGTTTTAGTGGGTCGGGTGATCCCATCTCCACACACCTTGGGGTAACCTCCTCAGGTATCTGTTTGCAGATTTCCGTCTACACTTACACCAGGAAAAATAACCTACGTCGACTGCACGTAAGGATTAGGTTGTTTGTTCCATGAAGGCTACACTTTTCGCAATTGATGATGGCACGAAAGAGAAGAAATGAGTGAGAAAACGAGCAAATCAACTTTTCGCGGCAATGATAATGAGGGAGAATTGGTTATCTCTCATAAGACCGTTTTTCTTTTCTCGCAAACCGACTTCTCGGTGAAAATCACCGTGGGGGAGCATTCTCTGCTCTTGAGAATAGAGCTTGCTGACGTTTGATCATCTTTCTCTTGTACGCGCACAGAATTGATAGGATTTGTTTTCATCGGGAAACGCCTCGGAAGCGTTTCCCGATGAAAACAAATCATATCCCCTCCGTGCGCGTGCAAGAGAAAGACGATTAACGTCAGCAAGCCCTATAAGTGAGAATCGCAAGTGAGTTACCTCGTACATGAGGCCTCGATGATTGAGATTTGATTATGATTCTACCAACACTGCAAGTATCACTAGGTGGTTCAATCAGGGTTTTAAGTATTGTTCCGCAGTTATTGGATCGCAGTTACCCGTGCACGAGAATGTCAACGAGTTCGAATTCCGCGTGACAATACGAAGTTTTTGCTGATGTCACCTATGTCAAATTTGATTAACCAGCAACTGTTAAGTATTTCGAAGACGATGATTATGTGGATAACATTTGTCGGGACATTCTGGATGCATTAGAGTGATTCCTTCCTTGTGCTCTAAAAAGTTGAGCTGATTTGGATAAAACAGGTTGTATATTAAAGTGGACCACATTAAATGTGGAACAGGCTAAGCGCCGAAAATCTCGTTAATAACGACAATAATAATTACATTTATATGAAAAAAATTGAGACGGATGCCCCTTTAAAGTAAAGCTTTTGCTTCCAGATGCTACTCCACCATACGGGTGACCCCAGAATCTCCACCATACGGGTGACCCCAAATTCTTGGTGTGATGCGGCTTTATGCTTATCGTGCCTATGAATGAATGGTTAGGGGGGTCTAAAAAGAACCTAACCGCTAACGGAGCCTGTGAAGCACCAGGGCACCCTTCACAGTATTGAGCCCTTATTGCGCTAGCGTAGTTGACTTTTTGCTTCTCCGGAATAATCGGTTACTCTTATTCAATCTCAACTTGAGGTTGGATGGGATTATGAGTATGTTTTTATTTATTTTTTCATCTAATTGTCACCTATATGGATTCGCTTTATGCGTTTTTCACAGTGTACTCTGTGTTTCGTCTTTGACGTTCTTGATACGATACCGACTTGGTTTTATCTTTGCTGTTCACATAATTGTTAAAGTTGTGGAGTGTATTATCGTAATTCGCAATGGCTACAGTTAGGATAGCTCAAATCAATCTTCAGCTCAAAAGAACAGCAACGATTAATCTTTGTAGACTTATGCAAAATGGCAAATCCCAAGTGGCTTTGGTGCAGGAACCCTATTCTCGCAAGGGTAGCTTCTACCTAGGTAACCTAGTGAACCTGGTTTTTGCTGCTTTCAGTAATGAAATGGCAAACTCTCGATCAATGCCGCGTGCATGTGTACTTGTTAACAACGCTATCGTTGCTACACTTATCCCTGAACTAACAACCAGAGATGTATGTGCTGTCACAATTGATGCAATTGGCGGATCCTCCCTCATGAAACACGTCTATTGTTCGGTTTATTTACCACATGATGAACCATCCCCTACGGATGCTTTCAAACAAGTTGTTATTCATTGCACGTCAAAAGGCCTTTCGCTAATTGTCGGCAGTGAGGCTAATGCTCATCACATCATCTGAGGTAGCTCGGAATCAATCTGAGAGGCTCTAGCTTGATGGAATACTTAAGTAGTATCGAACTTGGTTTACTCAACATAGGCAATCGCCCAACCTTTAAGGTATCTAATAGAGGAGAAGTATTAGACATAACTCTCTGCTCTAATAGAATCAGTCAAGAGTTGACAAATTGACATGTATCAGATGAGGAATCCATATCTGTTCATCGCTACATCTATTTTGATCAGTTGAATGTTCGCAGAACTTGCGTTTTAGAAATACTCGTTCAACCAACTGGGATCTCTATACAGAGTTGCTCTCTACAAAATTTCATGGATAACTACCATCCATTGAAACTCCTACCGACTTGGATGATGCCGTTGATATAACAACGTTGCATATCGTGGAAGTTTTGAAGAAGCTTGCCCCTTGCATTCTGTGAAAACCTCAAGTGGAACCCCGTGGTGGAATTCCGATTTGGCTAAGCTCAGGAAGCAGTGTAGAATGAGTTGGAACAGACGCCATTCAGCAGGGACGGATTCTTTCAAGTTGGCTCGCAAAGCTTACAAGAAGGCTCTACGATCTGCTGAACGATCCGGCTGGAAAAACCTTTGTGCAAATGTTTCCAATTTGAGTGAAGCCAGTCGATTAAATAAAATTCTTGCGAGATCCAAGGATTTCCAAGTTGGCGAAATTCGCAAGCCAAATGGCGACTACACTTCTTCTGACGAAGAAGTGTTAGAGCACTTATTTGATATACACTTCCCTGGATGTGTAGATATAGCATCTTCGGATGTTCCTGATGTCTTTTCATGTAGTTATGGGTCTTGGGCTCAGGCTCGTAAAATCTTAACTACTGAATCGTTTCAATGGGCTCTTAACAGTTTTGCTCCTTACAAATCTCCAGGGGAAGATGGGATTTATCCCGTTTTTCTTCAGAGGGGTTTTGAGCATATAAAACATGTTTTGAAAAAACTTTTAGTAGGCAGTTTTGCTACTGGGTATATTCCCATATACTGCCGGAATGTCACTGTAATGTTAATTCAAAAGGAGGACGTGCGTCGTATGAAGAAGCAAATAGTTTTAGACCCATAAGTCTGACCTTATTTCTTCTGAAATGCTTGGAACGTATTATCGATCATCACATTCGTGATGACTGTTTGGTAAACATGCTTCTTCATGTTAATCAACATGCTTACCAATCTGGAAAGTTGTCTACGACATCGAGAAAGCATTTACTCAAAAGCAATCATGCTTGGGTGCGTTTTTAGATATTGAGGGTGCTTTTGACAACGTGTCTTTCGATGCAATATTGGAAGCCGCACGTTGTCATGGACTAGCTAATATAATAATCAAATGGATTTACCAGATGCTTAAAACCGACATCTCTTCGCGACACTACGTCAAGCAGCGATTAGGAAATTAAGTGTCTGTGGCTGCCCCCAAGGGGGAATATTAACTCCACTTTTGTGGAACCTCGTTGTAGATACGCTATTGAGATTACTCAATAATGGTGGATTTCCTACCTATGGATTTGCCGACGACTATCTAGTATTGATAGTCGGTTTGTACTCTATTCGACCTGATGCAAAACGCTCTTTAGGCAGTTGAAAGTTGGTGTCGCCAATATGGCCTTTCGGTTAATCCGAATAAAACATCTATTGTACTTTTCACGGAAAAACGTAACCGTAATGGTATTTGCCCATTACATATTTTGACTCTGAAATCAATGTAACGGATCAGGTAAAGTATGTGGGACTAATTCTATTCCAAGCTCTCCTGGACACCTAACATTGAGTTCAGAGTCAAAAAGGCCGACGAACTTTTGGTAAAACTTGGGGTCTTAAACCCAAATATATCGAATGGATTTACACAACAGTTGTACGACCAATTTTGGTTTATGGATGTTTTGTGTGGTGGCAAAAGGGTGAAGTGAGGACAATTCAGTCTAAATTAGGCCATCTTCAAAGGACGTGCATATTGGCAATGACTGGTGCGTTCTCTTCGACTCCTACGGCTGCTCTTGAGGTTCTCTTCGACGTTGTCCCACTACACATACATCTCAAACAAGAAGCACTTTCTTGTACTTACCGATTATGGGTTCTTGGTTTCATGGAAGAGAAACCTGTAAACCGCAGTTCTATACACACTTCGTTGTTACAACTCATGGTTGATTGGGACAGAACTGTCTTCGCTCCAAGTGATCTCACACTCGCTAGTAGTTTTCCTTATAGGACATTTTCAACACAATTCCCCTCGCGGGATGAGTGGACATCTGGCTATTTGGAGAGAAGTATGTCGGACAGCATTGTTTGTTACACTGACGGCTCCCTCTTCGAAGGTAGAGCGGGTGCAGGTGTCTACTCGCGTGAGCTAAGATTGGAACAGTCCCACTCACTGGGTAGACACTGCACTGTCTTTCAAGCGGAAATATTTGCCATTATGTGTGGAGTGCGATCCGCACTGCAGAAACACATAATGGGCAAAGTAATATACTTTTGTTCAGATAGCCAAGCAGCTATCAAAGCCCTCGCTTCAGCAAACTCAAGGTCGAAGTTAGTAATCGGATGTCGAACTAAAATTGAGGAACTCAATTCAGTTAATACGTTGCACTTTATATGGGTAAATGGCCATTCTTCCATAGCTGGAAACGAACTGGCTGATGAGTTAGCTCGCACTGGAGCATCACAAGACTGTATTGGTCCTGAGCCAGCTATTCCAATATCTAAGTATTGGGTGAAGCGTTTGATTAGCTCTTGGGCTTCCACTCAGCACAAACGGTATTGGAGTAGTTTGGATTCATGTCGACAAACAAAATTGTATATCCGAGAGCCATCTCCGGTAGTAGCAAACTATTGAGCTAATCTGTCTAAACATAATTGCAGTGTCTTAGTCAAGGCCTTGACAGGTCACTGCCGACTCAACTATCACATGCCAAATATTCAACGTGTTGAATCTTTTGTCTGTGATGGTTGTGAATCCGATTATGGAACTTCTTATCATCTGATATGTAACTGCCAGTTTATGCGCAACTGCGTTTACAAATATTGGGTAAACACTTACTAAGTGAAATTGACTACAGAAACCTGAACCTTCAAAGTATTCTGTTGTTCACAACCCGTTGTGGTAAGGAGCTATGAGCTTTTGTACGTGTTGTATACGTTGAATGCCCTCTTCAAGGGTCCCTTTCCCAAACTTCCCATTTTTCTCCCTTCCATGTTCATTTCCTTTTTGTTCACTTCCTTTTCCGTCAGGTGCGTGATGAGAAAGGCTGTGAAGGCGATGGCACAAATCTCCCACATTGAGGTAAACGTGCCCCTTTTTTCGGCCAAATACCACCTCTGCCGAATGTTGCTTTCAGCCATATGATATTTTTCGGGCTAATGGAATCTTGCTTGATAGCTTTCAGCTTACCGTGTTATTCGGCCAAGTGTCACTTGAAAAAATGGCTTTCCGCCAAATGACTTTCGTCCAAACGACGGAAAAGGGTCGTTCAGCCAAACTGATCCTTCGAGCATAAGCATGACTTTAGTGATTACCACTGGCGAAAAAAGGACCAAATAATGACTATCAGTTGCAGAAAAAGTGACCAAATAGTGACTTTTTGTACAAAATTTAGAAAAGCCAAAACAAGAAGTTCGAGCTACCAACCGGTGAATCAAACTCAAAATAATTAAAATCTTTAAAAAATCACGATTCATGGAATATCCAAAGTTTATGTAAAATATATTTTGGAAAATTCATAAGTAGTGTAAATGTATCAGTCGTGGCCATAGCACCAGTTGTCGCACTAGTGCATTATACACCATGCGGCACATCATATCACCACAAAACGTTTTCTGATTAGTGAATAAAAATAAGACACGATAACACCTTTAATATCCTCCAAATCAAACAAACCACAATTGTAAAAAGTGAGGTTTTATCATCCTTTACACTAGTGGTCCCATTATGGCCAATCCAATAAGAAAACAATGAGATTTGCCATAATCGGAACCAAAATTAAGAATAGTGCCAGAACTAGTACTTGCGTTCCTATTATGGATTAAGCAATTTTGAGTACTATTACGAATTTTAATGCGGTTTTCACATTTGTTCTAAGGAGTAGGAAGGGGAAAACTTTCGCTTATCATATCAACACCGACCATTTTATTTATATTAACAAAAAAACAGTTGTTCTTAATTATGCCGAAGATTGGTACACCCACCCTATTTATCGGAGCAGAGAGAGACATTGATTTTGTATCTTATGGAAAAAAATTTTCTATGAGAGATCCCCTGCGTAATAAATGTTCCACTCCTCAAGTCTTTTGCAGTAGGTATCAGCAGCGACAATTTTTTTTTTAATTTTTTTGCAAAAATAAATATTTTTATGTTTCAAAATATATATGTTTGTGAGTAAAACATATTTGTTATAAAAAAATTGAAAATCTTGTTAGTTTTGGGTAGGGGAAAGTAAGGGAAGATCGGCATATGGGGCAAGACAGCCAACGCTAGTTATGACTTTTAAAGTGAGCATTATTTTCACATTATTATCACGAGCAATAATTAACAGTAATGTTAAAGGATTAAACAACTGAAAACACACTCTGTCAACCTTACTTGTTCTTGAAATATTGATTTTAAGATTGTTTAGTTAATTTCGAATTTTCTTATAATTTCGTGATTGCATAGTTTAACGTTTGAAGCCTAATTTTTTTGTTTTGATATATAAATAAAGCATCTTCTGATGTATTCTGATGAATCTGATGAACTTCAAATTTTTTTTCATTCCGCGACGATGCTTTTAATGAAACCTAGTCAATAGTTTCAAAATAGTTGTGACTTGTGTGACAAAATAGTTAGTGACTTTAGTGACTTAAGGTCGAAAAAAGAAAAAAGTGACTGACCCAAAAAAGTGACCAGCTACCAAGCCTGCATGGATGATTCAATTCAAGCGTGAGCTGAAAAACGCCGTACTGAATCTCAAAAAATCCCAAAAAATCAATCATGAGTTCCGTTTGAATTATTGAATTCTTGCATATGTGAATAAAAATGCGGCTAGTTAGATATAAACGATTTTAGGAGCGAATTGTTGCGATTTAACATTAAAACCTCAAGCGTTGTTTTCCTCTAAAATTATAAATGAATTGTCTCGCTCGTGAGTGCTCGATAATTAAAATTGGAGAATGATTTTACCAATACTGTGTTACCGTTTAGGTTCTTTGCCCTATGGAAGAGGTTCTAGCTGGTAGAGAATTGAGCACAGCAGGCGAGTGCTCCACACAGTGAAACAGCAGAGTTGCACTATACTGCTGTTCGGGTCAAATCGATTCTGATAATCAGTAATGTTTGTTTCTAATAAGAATCAATGTGAAATTAAACATTTGTAAACTAAATAGTATAATAGTATAACATACTAAACGGAAATTCAGAATGCCAAATGTAAATGACGCCTAAAATTAAGGAAAAGCGGTAATAAAATTATATATCTAGAGTTTAGAATAAACGGTCAAATCAAACACATAATTATTGTATAGACACCCACCCGACATACATTAAGCTACACTATAATCGGGGTCAAATAAGGGAAGAAAACGGGAAATTTTGGATGGATAAGGAGATTGGAAGGGAAAGATGGGATACGAGGAATAAGAGAGGTTTGCCACTAGTTCGGAACCATTTTGGAGGTCTTTTCCAAACGAACCGCCAATCGATTAAGATCAGTGCAAGTTTAAACCAAAGTTAAAAAGGCCGAAGTTTGAGTATCTTTACAATAGGCCATTGTGTTTGGAAAATAACATACCTACGAGGTATCCAACAGCAGAATCAGGTATGAAATAATATTTCATGACTTGATAGCAAAGACCTAAAATTCGGCCCTCTTTCTGATACCACGTGCAGGACCCATTGGGATCTTTTTCTAGATTCCCTGCATTTTCGACCATTCCACGAGAACTTGCCGTCAACCAAATCGAGCATACGCTGTTCCCTCGATCCAGGTCAAGTCAAGGGAGATTCGGGCCACTGTAAAGCCCCTCGCTGGGAGAATCCTGAGTGCCCCTCCAGGTCCGCTACCCGAGAGAGTCGGATTGCTCGGATCATCCCGCGCACGAACACCGTTGCCATCGAGTCCGATATGATTGCTACCTAAAGCAATAGATGTGGTAGAAGCACCATCACCCACCACAACATCCAAGCTAGCCACCGTTTCGACCCTGACGCCGCTGTCCATCGCCTGCTAACCGCTGCTGATTTCCCTTGACCCCCACACGCCGGCCGGCATACACTCACCACAAACACACTCTTTGTAAGTAAGCCCTACGATCAAATAGACCAGTGTAGTGAAATAGATAAACGTGTGTTTTGCTCTTCCTGATCAGCCCATGTCCATGCCGACCCTGAGAGGGATTAGTTGTAGACTCGAGCCCAGATAGAGAGAGTTCAAGGCTAACAAATGGCGCCCAACTAACTATACGACGGCACTGATCAGGAGTGCAACACCGTAAAATCGTGAGAGAAATAGGCTAGGGAATTCTGTACCAGTGAAATCTGAATTCAGAAGGCAACGTGCTGAAGACGAGTGACTACCTATCCACCCAACCTTTATTGGATTTACATCATAGCTACATTTATTTTCGAATCGTTTGCACTTACTAGTGCGCGTACACTCACAGTAGTGGATAATAGAATAACTAATTTACCAAAATCCGGGATTTTGATCGGTCAGATGATGCGTAGATCTTGATTATTTAATGGGTCTTGATTCTAAACAGAAATAATACTCGGTGATAGTTCTAGAATAGTTCAATCTTTTGCAATCCGTTTTCAACTGGTTCTGATAATTAGTATTATTTATCGATTGGCAAAGCTAGATTTTGCAGTGATGGATTTGCAGTTCATGTATAAGAGCATGGACGTTTCCCACTTGTCCATTGACGAAGTGGAACATGAGTTATTAGTTCGTAATATATTGTTTGGGCTTGACGAACATGAGAGTATTAAGAGACGGAAGCTTAAGGATCAGATGAAGAAAGAGAAGGATATAAATAGCGTTGAGGTAGTGCAATCCACAACATGGAGGAGTGTGAAAGAGGAAATTGCTATAATTAGGGCGAAGTTAGCGGTTATAGGAGGTTTATTGGAAAATCCAAGAACGGATAATCGTCAACGTGAAAAGCTTAAGACACGCTTAGTACATTACCGGGTTAGAAGCTATCTATTGTCCCGAGCATCTCGAGCACATAAATGTATGAAAGAAATACAAGAATTGAGCATGTGTACAATACACTTGTTACAGGAATATTTTCCTGAGATAAACAATCAGGAAAATAAAATTGAATCAAAGGAACTAGAACAGAATGTGAATGAAGCTCTGCAAGAAATTAGAAGCGAGATAGAAATTCTTAATGAGTCGGCGTCTGCTTTGAATCTTGACTCTGACCAGGGCCAAGACGGAGCATACGGAGGACTTGAACCAAGTGTGAAAGCAAAGGAAATAGAGCTGAACAAATCAATGATAAAGTCAGAAGCGATTCTAAAGAAACTTTCGGAATATGAAAAAGGCGATACTGTTAATACAGAGTTAATACAGCATTTCAAGAATTTCGTGGTACAGACCACCGAGCAAGAAAAAGCTCGAAAAGAAAAGGAAATAGAGCAGGAAAAACTAAGAATTAAAGAAGCTGAGGAGAATTTGGAAAGAAAGCGTCGACTCGAAAAGCTTCTGCTTTCATTGAATAAAAAATCAAAACAGAGCCTGAATGCACAAAGTTGGATTTCCCTAAGCTGGAGCCAATAGATAACAAAACAGAACCTGAAAAAGAAGAAATTATGAAATTACCAAAAGTGAAATTCAATAAGCAAGAAATAGATCCAAAAAGCTCAGAGTTGGAAAGTAGCTCCTCTGAAAACGAGACAGACATGATGAACGATAGAAAGAAACACTATACAGTAACCAAACCGACAGGTAGCCGACATCAGAAGCAATCAACGAGTTCGTTTAGAAAGAAGGGCAAGATAATGAGTTTCGCTTCTGAGTCCACCGACGACTCGTATTCTAAGAGTTCATTATCATCTGAAATAGAAAGCTCCGATTCATACGAAAAGCGTGAGAAGAGAAGGAAACACAGAAATAGTAGGAAATACTCTAGGAAGCCGTTGAGAAGAGTCCCAATATCTGATTGGAAACTAAAATATGATGGCAAAGACAACGGTCGTAGATTAGGCGAGTTCTTGAAAGAGGTTAAGATGAGAAGTAAAGCTGAAGAAATATCGGATCGTGAGCTGTTCAGAGGAGCAATACATTTATTTACAGGGAGAGCTAAAGACTGGCTAATGGAAGGATTAGAAAACCGAGATTTTCGAACTTGGTCGCAATTGAAATCAGATCTGAGGAGAGAGTTTCTCCCTCCCGATCTTGATTTCCAATTGGAAATACAGGCCACGAACCGAAGGCAAGCTAGAGGTGAACGATTTGTCGATTTTTTTCACGACATGCTTAAATTTTTCCATTCAATGACACGCCCTATGTCAGAGAAAAGGAGATTCGAAATTGTTTGGCGAAACTTACGTTTCGATTATAAAAACGCAATGACCGGGGCAAGAGTTAAGTCGTTGTCAGATTTGAAGCGATTTGGCAGAATTATTGATGACAATAATTGGGCGAATTTTCAGAAACCTGTAGAATTAACTTCGCGTACAAGAATCGCTCAAGTGAATGAAATCATAGGTTCACAAAAGCTTGAAAAGCTCCAAATGCTTTTCCAAAGCGGATAAAGCTAGTAAAGAGCGGGACACAAATAAGCCAAAAATGGAGCATATTGAGTCCAAACTAGGTGAGAGTAGGCATACACAATCAAATAGTGGCTGGAACGCAATGGAAGGTTCAACAAAAGCACGATGCAACAACTTGTTGATCAATACAAGCGTCCTGCCATAGGTGTTTGTTATAATTGCAGACAACAAGGTCATCATTATGGAGAGTGCTCAGTAGACCGAAGAAAATTCTGTCGTATCTGTGGCTTTTCAGATGTACTCACAAAAACTTGTCCCTATTGTGCAAAAAACGCAGGGAGCTCGGCTTAGAGGAGGTAGTCGATGCGTTCCCAGAAAATCCTCCCCATCTCAATGAGATTAAAGCAAGATTACTGCAAAATGGCTTTAAGCCAATTACAGATCAAGATTACGACAATGAGTATAATATCAATGAAATTTTCATTGAAGTTAGCGGAGACGCACGACCATTCGTCAAAGTAAGCATACTGGGAAAAGAACTGATCGGTCTACTTGATAGCGGAGCTCAACGAACCGTCCTTGGGGTGGGTTCGATGAAAATAGTGAGAGAGCTAAAATTAAAAATTTATCCATCAAATACTAATATAAAAACCGCTTCAGGGGCTTTGGTTGAAATAAAAGGTTACGTTAATTTGCCGTAACATTCAATAACGAATGCCACATCATCCCAACTTTGATTGCTCCTAATTTGAACCGAAGATTAATTTTAGGATATGAAGACTTTTGGAAAGTTTTCAAACTTAAGCCAACTGTTCTCCAGTCAGCTGAACTTTCGGAGCTGAGCGCAGTTGTAGGAAAAGAGAACGATGAATTGAGCGAATCTCAAAAACAAATACTGGAGGAAGTGAAGGGGTTGTTTAAAGGATCAGTGGAGGAAGTGTTAGATACAACTCAGTTGATATCTCACAAGATAGAAATAAAAGACGAATTTACAAACACACCGCCAATCCGCATCAATCCCTACCCCACTTCTCCAGAAATACAGTCGAAAATTAACAAGGAGCTAGACAAAATGATCACTCAGGGGGTAATCGAAAAGACAAAGAGTGATTGGGCTCTAAGTACTGTACCAGTAGTAAAGCCCACCGGGGAGATAAGATTATGTTTAGACGCCCGGCGTTTGAATGAACGCACTAAGAGAGACGCCTATCCCCTCCCTCACCAGGACAGAATACTTAGTAGGTTGGGGTCTTGCAAATATTTGTCAACTATAGACCTAACTAAGGCCTTCTTGCAAATTCCACTAGACCCCGTCTCACGAAGGTACACTGCATTTTCGATATTAGGGAGAGGATTGTTCCAATTCACCAGATTACCCTTCGGACTCGTCAATAGCCCAGCAACATTGGCGAGGCTGATGGATGAGGTTCTGGGATATGGTGAATTGGAACCAGGGTTTCGTTTACCTTGACGACATTGTCGTGGTGAGCGAAACATTTGAGGCCCACATTCAAAGCTTACGAGAGGTAGCTGAACGATTGAAGAGAGCAAATCTCTCAGTAAACATGGAGAAGTCCAAGTTCTGCCTAACAGAGCTACCATATTTAGGTTATATGCTCTCGACTGATGGTCTTCGGCCAAACCCAGAGAGAATTGAGGCGATCATAAACTATGAGAGGCCGAATTCAATCCGATCGTTGCGTAGATTTTTGGGTATGGCCAATTACTACAGGCGGTTTATTCCGCTCTTTAGTGAGTATACCGCACCATTGACAAATTTGCTTCGAAATAAAGCAAAATCTATTCGATGGAATGATATGGCAGAGGAAGCCTTCTCCAAAATCAAAGAGTGTTTGATTACTGCACCAGTTCTTAGCAACCCTAATTTTGACCTACCGTTTGTTATACAGTCGGACGCAAGCGATTGTGCGATTGCGGCCGTGTTAACACAAGAGCAGAAAGAAGGAGAGAAAATTATCGCATATTTTTCGCAAAAACTTTCCCCCGCACAGCAATCATATGCTGCGTCGGAGAAAGAGGGGCTCGCAGTGCTTTCCGCGATTGAGAAGTTTAGAGCGTACATTGATGGTACGCACTTTACGGTTGTAACGGATGCCTCTGCCTTGACTCATATTATGAAAGGCAAATGGAGAACCTCTTCAAGGCTAAGTCGTTGGAGCATTCAGCTCCAAGGTTACGACATGGAAATTCGTCATCGTCGTGGTAGGGACAACATAATTCCCGATGCATTGTCTCGCGCGGTAGATGCATTTGTGGTGGAGGACGCATGGTACTCTACACTACTGAAGCAAGTAGAATCCAATCCAGATGACCACCTAGATTTCAAAATAGAAAACGGAAAACTGTTTAAGTATGTGCCTTCCAAAACGGAATCACTGGATTATGTTTTCGAATGGAAACTTTGTGTGCCCGAAGGATCTCGAGAAAGCATCCTTCGAGCGGAACACAACAGTGCTTTCCATATTGGGTACGATAAATTGTTGGACATCATGAGAAGAAGGTACTTTTGGCCACGGATGGCTTTAACTATTCGGAAATTTATTGAAAAATGTGAGACGTGTAAGGAGTGCAAACCTTCAAATGTTTCACAGCACCCACCAATGGGGATGCAAAAGAATTTCGACGAAGCCTTTTCAAATTTTGGCTATTGACTTTATCCAGTCACTTCCCAGAAGTAAGGCTGGCAATTGTCACCTTTAGTTTTAATGGACTTATTTTCGAAGTGGACGTTACTTCTTCCGGTTAAAAAGATTAGTTCGAGCATAATAACGAAACTTTTGGAGGAACACTGGTTTCGGAGGTACTCAGTACCAGAAATTTTGATCACCGACAACGCAAGCAGCTTCCTCAGTAACGAGTTTAAAACGTTTCTAGAACGACACGGGGTTGTGCACTGGGCTAATGCCCGACATCATAGTCAGGCCAACCCCGTAGAGAGATTAAATCGAACTATCAACTCTTGCATCCGAACTTACGTCAAATCGGATCAGAGAACTTGGGACACAAAAATATCCGAAGTTGAGCATACTTTAAATAACACTCTTCATACTTCAACCGGGTTCTCACCTTATCGCATCCTGTTTGGACACGAGATTGTGTCAAGGGGAGACCAACATCGGGTGGATGTAGTGACGCGAGAACTCTCCGACAACGAGAGACATGGACAAAAGCTCAATATTGATAAAACCGTTCATGATTTGGTAATAAAAAACCTTAAGAAAGCTCACGACCGGAGTACGAAAAGTTATAATTTACGCTTCCAAAAACCAGCTCCAACTTACAAGGTGGGGCAGAAGGTTTATCGTAGAAGTTTTGCTTTGTCATCTGCAGTCGATAACTTTAATTCGAAACTAGGACCCGCTTACATACCCTGCAAAATAATTTCCAAGCGTGGTACTAGTTCTTATGAACTCGAGGATGAAACAGGAAAGAATTTGGGGATTTTCTCTGCGGCTGATTTAAAGCCGGATTCCAGATGTACTATAGAATTTTCAGCAGTTTGTAGTTTCTAGAAGTTCTAGTAATAATAGCACCAATAATAAAGTTAGCACCACCATAATTAGAAGACGTCATAAAATAGATGAAAAGCCAAAGCCAAAGTCATGGTCACAGTCGCAATCCGAAAGTGAGCAAATGAGACGTAATTGTTTTGACAGGACGTAGAACACAGTATCCAGATTACTTCGAAGATCCTCACCATTTCGTCACAACAATATTCTCATGTTTCTTCGAGCGTAATTCGCGATATTGGGATAATACCGACAAATGATTATCACTGATTAATGCCCATTTCCAATACTCGCAAAGCAGACCCTTCCAAGAACTAGTTCAGTCTGTGTTACGCACCTAGCAACATTTTCAAATTGTTCAATCACTCATTAAATTTCAGTAGAACCCTTCGTACAATAATAACAACAGCAAATAGCCAACCAACTGATTCTCAGTCCTGCCAAAGAACGATTGCAGAACATCTCCATTTGATGAACTCACTGAGTCGAAGAGATTAGATCTCTTAAACTAAGCACAAAGAGTGTGCTTAGATTTCTGGGAGATAAAGCCAATTCAATGATCCGATAAAACGTAAAGCGTTTAACAATTGCACGTTTAACGAGTACATAAAACAAAATTATTTGATCAATTACAATCAATTGCTTATGCCTGTGAAAGTCGATTCAGCTTGAAATAGCGAAGCAGCTCAAACCTGGGTGGAGATGATTCGAAAACTAGAATTAATGATTAAAATAAATCGAAAATTTTATTTTCACTTTATTTTTAAGGGACGGTAGGGTAGTGTTACCGTTTAGGTTCTTTGCCCTATGGAAGAGGTTCTAGCTGGTAGAGAATTGAGCACAGCAGGCGAGTGCTCCACACAGTGAAACAGCAGAGTTGCACTATACTGCTGTTCGGGTCAAATCGATTCTGATAATCAGTAATGTTTGTTTCTAATAAGAATCAATGTGAAATTAAACATTTGTAAACTAAATAGTATAATAGTATAACATACTAAACGGAAATTCAGAATGCCAAATGTAAATGACGCCTAAAATTAAGGAAAAGCGGTAATAAAATTATATATCTAGAGTTTAGAATAAACGGTCAAATCAAACACATAATTATTGTATAGACACCCACCCGACATACATTAAGCTACACTATAATCGGGGTCAAATAAGGAAGAAAACGGGAAATTTTGGATGGATAAGGAGATTGGAAGGGAAAGATGGGATACGAGGAATAAGAGAGGTTTGCCACTAGTTCGGAACCATTTTGGAGGTCTTTTCCAAACGAACCGCCAATCGATTAAGATCAGTGCAAGTTTAAACCAAAGTTAAAAAGGCCGAAGTTTGAGTATCTTTTACAATAGGCCATTGTGTTTGGAAAATAACATACCTACGAGGTATCCAACAGCAGAATCAGGTATGAAATAATATTTCATGACTTGATAGCAAAGACCTAAAATTCGGCCCTCTTTCTGATACCACGTGCAGGACCCATTGGGATCTTTTCTAGATTCCCTGCATTTTCGACCATTCCACGAGAACTTGCCGTCAACCAAATCGAGCATACGCTGTTCCCTCGATCCAGGTCAAGTCAAGGGAGATTCGGGCCACTGTAAAGCCCCTCGCTGGGAGAATCCTGAGTGCCCCTCCAGGTCCGCTACCCGAGAGAGTCGGATTGCTCGGATCATCCCGCGCACGAACACCCGTTGCCATCGAGTCCGATATGATTGCTACCTAAAGCAATAGATGTGGTAGAAGCACCATCACCCACCACAACATCCAAGCTAGCCACCGTTTCGACCCTGACGCCGCTGTCCATCGCCTGATAACCGCTGCTGATTTCCCCTTGACCCCCACACGCCGGCCGGCATACACTCACCACAAACACACTCTTTGTAAGTAAGCCCTACGATCAAATAGACCAGTGTAGTGAAATAGATAAACGTGTGTTTTGCTCTTCCTGATCAGCCCATGTCCATGCCGACCCTGAGAGGGATTAGTTGTAGACTCGAGCCCAGATAGAGAGAGTTCAAGGGAGATTCATCTCAATGACCATGTACTATCATAGAAACGATATCAATATAAATATTACCACAAAGTTATACCTAACTAGAACATTGGTAAAATACTCCATTGCCTCTATCTTTTTAATTACCTACATCAATTATTCATCACTTAACACCTTTGCGGTAGTAGTCAAACGGTATGTAACAGACTATGCGCTTTTCAACGCACGAAATCTAGTATCATGGTTATAATATCATAAATTCACAGAATTTATGATTTCATATTTATTTATGTTTCTGTGTACATTTTTATCGCTTGAATCGAGCTCCCTGGGCTAGATGTACCTTCAAAATGCTGCTCACATTCGTCATTGATTGTTTCGAATTAATTGCTCAATTCGATTGGGGAAGCATCCGTTTTATTACTGCTTCGGAGAGAATGAAAATCTGAAGAATTTACCATTTGTTAGGCGTTGGACGGTTTTGAAACAATTTCAGTGAGAATGGAAGAATTAGTTTTATTCTTTTAGATGCTAATGATAGAGTGAGGAGACGACACCCTACAAGAGATGCTTTGTCCAAGGCAGCATGGAAGAATGATTTCAGCTCTACATTCCAGCAGGCACTTGGCTTTCTTTTTCAACTAAGTGTTATATAAACACATCCACAGTTATTAATTGGAAGCTTTTCTATGCTTGTCGTTGCATGAATATGAATATTTATACAGTGTCGACCCGATTTAGTAACTCCCCGATTATATTACGTTTTCGACTCGATTTTATCACCTTATTACATGTAATATACGGCAAGCAACAATGATTTTCATTAAATAACTTTCACCGGTGATTAATCATTTCTGAGTACCGGTCAAGGATTTTTCAAGCCTTTTTGCCAAGAAATAATGGGCAAGGGTCACGCGTTTTACCTTTCCAAGGCTTAAACTGATTGATATTTGTGAAATGAATTAAAACATTGAAAATAACATTTTTTCATATTATGTCACATTCCCATTGGCGTAAATGTGTGTGTGGATGGGACGTGGGTTTGGGCCTGCCCCCCAGACCTATGTGTGCCCCTTCTCAAAAAATTTGAAAATTGTATTCCGAAATAGCCAATTTTCATATATCACAACAATATATTCCTTATTGCATCGCATGTCTTCTTTGATCAATTTTTCGGCGAAGTATCGAACTTGTCGCTGTAAAATGTCAAGTCCAAGTAATATAGATTTCTCAGATTTATTTTCATTGCCACCATTAAGTGTTTGCAAAGCGTAATAACATCCTGGTTTATTTATTAAACCAAGTTAAAAAACAAGATTGTTTGAAAAAATATACATTCCTGTTCTGACATGTAACTATGGTTAGATTTAAACGAAGCTGGAACATTTTCGACCAGAATTTAATAAATAATAGTCGTCTACACATTTTATTGGCCTCCATACGTGTATGCACCTGAATCCAGCTAATGAGGATTTAAACGATGATTATTTTGTAAACTTTTCCAAAATTGAAATAAGTGATTAGAATCAGTTGCATATTACAAAGCAGTTGATGAAATTCTTATAAAGTTTTTTTTTAGTAGAATGTCCTTACAAGTCCAGATGTTTAGTTTTCACTGTTCAAAACTTGACCTCTTGTAGCTTAACAGATATGCCTTTACGTAAGTAAGTATAGTTTTTTTAATACACTAGTTGAATAAATAATAACGGACTTATTTAATAATAAAAAAAATATACTAATTAAAAAAAAATAGTTGAATGATTCCAAGATTTGTTCATTTTAGGGTCCCTGGGAACTCCCACCAACTATGTTTAATTAAAAAAAAATAAACTCTGACGGAACTATCAAGAGCTCGGGCGACAGTCATCTCCTCTTTCCGAATGTTTGAGCTAGTATGTATGATGAGATATAGATACATACTAGTCGCGATGCAGTTGCAGCATCCGAAAATGGGAGAAAATTCGATTGCCGCCATGGCTTTCTTTGGTTATCAACTGACAGAACAGAATCAGGTTTATTCACCAAATCTCATTAAAATCCGGTTTTCACGTAATTCAATACTTCAATAACACTATCCGGATCTATTTTTTTTTCAAAAATCCTTAGAATATTTCTAGAATTATTAAACAAAGAAATAATTGACAAAAGAGTAATTCTCGCTGAAACCGGGCCACTATTTGCACGAGGTTCTTAAAAATGCCTAAATTTATATTCTTTCGAAAGCTTTCGTCGAATATATTAAGGATCTGAGTTAAATTATCCAGAAAGATGAACCCCTCGTTAGTTATACACGAAATCATTTTAATGGACCCCTCGATTTTTGTCAATTCTTGACTCACCAAAACTGTCATAACTCCAACATTTCTCAACCGATCATAGAAATCAGCATATCCTTAGAAAGAGGAAGAGTGTATCCTCAATTTGCAATAATAAAATTATAAGCAGCCATATTGAATTTGGCCGCCATCTTGGATTTCTTTTTGAAAACAATTTTTTCGCCAGGTTCGCAACCACCGATTTTGAATATTAATACATCAATAGAAAGCTTAGCTTGTATTGTGCATTGTGTCCTAAAATCTCAGGTGTATGTTTTTTATAACAAAAGTTATGTACGATTCACCAATACCAAAATTCATGAATTATTTAATACAATAACTTGAATACGGCTTTGTTATGCTCAAAACTTTTGAGCCCTTCAAATAAAATACTGTTGTAGATATGCTTTTCATTTTTGAATCATATTTGGCTTAGAATAGTGTATGAAATCAAGGAACTGACGTCGTAGTGTCATATTAACCATAAAAATAATGTTCGTTGGTCAGAATGGCCTTCGAAAAATAATTTGGTAAATTGTGCATAACTTTTGATAGAAAAAACATACACCTGAGATTTTCGGAAACAATGCACAATATAAGCTAAGCTTTCCATCGATGTATTAATATTCAAAATTTGTGGTTGCGAACCTGGCGGAAAAATAGTTTTCAAAAAGAAATCCAAGATGGCGGCCAAATTCAATATGGCTGCTTATATTTTTATTATTGCAAATTGAGGATACACTCTTCCTCTTTCCAACGATATGTTGATCTCTATGATCGGTTGAGAAATGTTGTAGTTATGACAGTTTTGATGAGTCAAGAATTGACAAAAATCGAGGGGTCCATTAAAATGATTTCGTGTATATCTAACGAGGGGTTCATCTTTCTGAAGAATTTAATTCGGATCTCTAATATTCTCGCCGAAAGCTTTCGAAAGAATATAAATTTAGGCATTTTTAAGAACCTCGTGCAAAAGGTGGCCCGGTTTCAGCGAGAATTACTCAAAAATCTCACAGAATCTCACAAAAAAGTGCAAATATTAGGATTTTTAAACTAGTTTTTTATTTGGCAGGCTCAGTCGTGTATGCCGCTTTTCGGAGCCGTTATGCTTTAATATGAAAATATTAAGATTATTAAACTCTCATAATGGTTGAGATTGCATTTATTATTTTAAGGACCCTACAATATCAACAAATCATCTTCGTTTCTACCTTTATTAAGTGAGAGATTTTTCTGGATTTTTCAACTCATCATCTCATTATGTATAAATGTTTTTTATTTATATGGTGCGAAAATAACCGACGTCCTCCTTTATCCGTTAGCCCTCACGTAATTGGTGTCCTTGCTCTCAAAAATCAGAATAACATGCAATTATCATGAAATTGGGAAGAAAGTACGGCCCCTTTATTTAAACGTTTTTGAAGCTTTTCGCACATCATACAAACGTAAATAAAGGGTTCCAAAAATTGCAAAACTGATATAGAAAACCTTGTGCATTATTCATGAAAATCGACATCGCGATAAAGAATCCTGCGTCAATACAACACTTCCCTTAGGTGAACCAGTCAAGAGCTGATAAGCTCTATATAGAGGTGTGCACCGGTCCGAGAATCGTCGGCGGCGGCGCTAGTCAGAATTTTGGTCGGCGGCGGCGGCGTTTTCGGCGTCACGCCGAAAGCCATTTTAGCCGGTGGCGGCGGCGTGAATCGGCGTTGCGACTTTTTACGTTCGTTTCTTAAAGATTTTTTTCTGCATTTTTTTCGGGATATTTTCAAGACTTTCGATGGAAAAATCTGATGAGCTTCACCCGAAAAGTGTCTAAGCTTCTCCAAAACACTCATTTGAAAATTATTTTCCGATTTTCTAAGGCTTGCTATTTCCGTGGAAAATTCTTTGGAATTTACTTGCAATTTTTTCAGAAAAATTGTTCCTATTGTTTACAGGAAAATGTTCGGGAACTCCACGAAAATTTTCTGATCAGTATTCTACGAAAATTACATAGGAAATTCTTTAGAGTTTACGCGGGAAGTTGTACAATATGTCGATATCAACAAAAAAAAATGATTCGATTTTTTATAAGAAATTCTTTTGAATTCAAACGGAATTTTTAAAAATCTCTAAGGAAATTCTTCCTTATTTTCACGGGGAGTTTTCAGAAATTTAAACCAAAATTGTTCAGAATTTCAATGCGATTTTTTGTAATTTCACGAAAACTGGTCGGTATTTCAACGAAAAAAAACCATGAGTTTTGAAGGAATTTCTATGATTTTCTACAGGGAATTCTTCGTATTGTGTATAAGAAATTATTCGGAAATTCAATGAAAAAACTTAGATTAATCCACCTAGCGATGGTGGTAAAGTACAAACTACATCAATATATTTCCGCAAAGCTCTTAAACTAAAGCATTTCTTGCTGTAATCAACTAAAATTTGACCAAAATGTCACTTACACCCCCCTGCTTCTAACCCCCTTATTTGGCAGAAACCCACTTGGTCAAATGCCACTCGGCCGAAAGTAGTTTGGCAGAATATACCATTTGGTCAAACAGACCATTAGGCCGAAAGTCATTTGGCCGAAAGGGTCGTTCAGCTGAAAGGGCCATTAGGCCGAAAGGGTCATTTGGCTGAAAGGATCATTAGGCCGAAAAGGTCATTTGGCCGAAAGGCTCATTTTGTCGAAAGGGTCATTTGGCCGAAAAAGTCGTTTGGCAGAAAGGGTCATTTGGCCGAAGGATCATTTTGCCGAAAGGATCATTTTGCCGAAAGAGTCATTTGGCCTTAAGGGTCGTTTGACCGAAATGGCTATTTGGACGAAAGGGTAATTAGGCCCAAAGGGTCATTTGCCCAAATAGGACATTTGGTCGAATAAGACATTTGGTCGAATAAGACATTTGGCCGGATAGCTCATTTGAAAAGTGAGAAATTAGGAGTAAGAAGAAAAACGAAATGACCCTTTCGGCCAAACGACCCTTTTGGCCAAACGACCATTTCTGCCAAACGACTTTTTCGGCCAAATGAGCCTTTCGGCCAAATGATTTTTTCGGCCTAATGATCCTTTCAGCCAATTGACCCTTTCGGCCTAATGGCCCTTTCAGCCAAACGACCCTTTCGGCCAAATGACTTTCGGCCTAACGGTTTCGACCAAACGACCCTTTCTCGGCTGTTCGCTGAATAATATGTCAAGACGAAAGTTATCAAGCAGAATTGCATTGGCCGAAAAAACGTACGGTTTGGCCAAAAATTTCAATTAGCCAAAGCGACATATGGCCAAACTGGTAGTTTGACCGAAAATGTCATTTGGCCCAACGACCAAATGTTGATTACTCGACGGGTAACATGGTCAAAAATATTCAACCAGTTGACCAAATAATGTTTTCGGCCAAATGGCGTTTCTGCCAAACGGCTATTTCGGCCAAATAAACTTTTCGGCTGATCGACTTTTTTGGCTAAATGACCATTATGTCCATTTCAACTAAATGTAATTTTCGACCAGATGAGTTTCGATCTAATTGTTTGTTCGATCAAATGACATACAGCCAAACACCTTTCGGCCTTGTGACTTTGGGACAAACAGCTCTACCCGTCATTTGGCCGAAAATCATTCGGCGAAAAGCCATTTATTCGAATGCCACTTGGCCGAACAACACGTTAGCCGAAAGTCATCCAGCCAAATTCCATTAGGCCGAATTGAACGTTTGCAAAAATGGCCGAAAATGGTTTGACCGAAAATGAGATTTGGCCGAAAGCGACAAACAACCGAGAGGCACATTCGTCTTTACAGGTAGTTTGACCGAAAAAGTAGTTTGTTCTTACACTTCATTTGACTAAAAATGCCATTTGGTCGAATTGGTCGTTTGACCGAAAAAGTCGTATGACCGACTAGTATGCTAGCTCTTTGGGCAGAAAAAAAACAATTGGGCCGAAAATGAATTTTCTATAGAACGGATTTTTTGCCAAAATGACTAATTCAGCCGACCGGCACTTCCGGCCGAACGGTCATTATGGCCAAATGACTATTTCTGTCAAACGATCATTTCGGCCGTTCGAGCTATTCGGCCAACTGTTTTTTTTTCTGTCAATCGAACTATTCTACCAAATTACATTTTAGGTAAAATAGCTTTAGACTAGATGGGGCTCAGCCAAATGGTTTGATTGGTCAAACGACATATTAGGTAAATTTTAGTTATATAAGCCCTAGAAAACTATTATTGGCCATATAAGCGCTTTATTCACTTCCAATGCTTGTTGGGATATTGAAAAGCAAAATTGATTTCTGCCAAACGATTATTTTCCGTTAAAAACCCCATTTCAACGAGTTTTATTTTTGGATTTCGAAACGTAATCCTTCGAAATTTACACTCGAAGTTTTACTTAGTTTTCACGGAGAGATTTTTGATATTTCAACAGGAAATGGACTAAAATTTTAAAAGAAATCATTGGTATTTCCATGAAAAAATCTCTGGAGGTTTAACGTGATGTTCTAGTGATCAATCAGGAAAATCTACGTGGCTAATCAGCGTGGAACATTATAAACCACCGGCGTGACAAATTGTAAGCGGCGGCGCGCTGATGCGAAAATGTCGGCGGCGGCGGCGTGCCAAAAACTGTCGGCGCGACGGCGTGGCGCGGCGGCGCACACCTCTACCTCTATTATAAAGAATAAAAAAGTCTGCACCACGCATTCTTTTAAAATTAGTTCAATGAATGCGAAAATTAGACACGTATTAACCAAATCACACCGTTACTATAAATCAGTTTAATTTGCAGTGTTCTATATCTCCTTAGAATATTATTCCTCACCAACTAGGGCCACTTCCCCCCACCACCTAGACAGGGACTTAAGCTACACCTATGCACCACATTCCCTATTTTATCACCCCGAAATTCGCGAAGGGGGTGATAAAAACAGGATATTACTGTATTATGTTGCAGACAAGAAGGACTATCAAGCCTTCTTGCAAGCATAATGAATACATCCCAGAAAGCCCGCAGTCCACTTTGTCATATTGACAAATATTTGTCAAGTTTATCCGGACATCTATCAGTCTGATGGAAATCGACTTGTATTTCAGGCTGACAGGGAAGTCGAGTCAAGTACGAGACACTGAAGACGGCCTTACTGTTGAGGTCGAAATACGTATCTGTCAAGATACAATTAAGTGGTGGAATTCAATGGGATGGTATAAACTCGTCTTATGACAGGTGAAAACATTCCACTAAAAAGCTCAAAATAATTTTCTTATCAAAATGTTCCTATGTGTTAACAAATGCTTCTAGGAAGTTAATTTGTTGAAATTTTTCAAACTGAATTGAAAATTAACGACCAATAAGTTGTATTGGGATGTAAAACTGATTTTTTTAAATCATCCTAGAAGAAAGAGAAAGGTTAGTTTGTTGTGGTCAGATACCCGTTTGAAAGCTCGTAGGAAGTGTCAGCCCACTGAATTGAAAGCTGGCGAAAAGATTTTAACTAACTAATTTATCGAATCAAATAAAAAAATCCTTTAAAAATCAGGATCGTGCTTCACATGCTATTTACGGCGAGCGCAACACCTATGGTGTTCTGAACCTATCGAGGATTTTGGGAATCCTGAGAGATTTCTAGATTTTTGTAACAGGGATGAGCGTCGATGAACATCTTTTGAAATATTTAAGCCGTCCATTGATATCTGGTAGACCAACTTGCGAATAATATACATACATCAGTTGAATCGAGCGAAAATGGTAAATTTTCTGTGTTGAGTGTTAAAATAGAAAAGTTTAAAAAAAAAGTTAGCCCCCCCCTAGAATTTTTCATTAGTTACGCCAATGGGAAAAAGTGCTCCTCAACAGTATCATTTTCTTCAAATAGTGCTCCTATAAGATGTTAAATTGTTTAAGGTTCATTTCCTCAAAATGCAAATTGGAATTTTTATTGATTACCAAAGCGTTTGAAAGCGCTAATCAACCTACGAGTTTTACTTTCTAAATCCGTCAAATGGTTGAAACGCAAAAACATTGATTACTACATGTGATAAATTTCTTTTCACAAAATATAATTTCGAAACCATAATTATTGTTCAATGGTTAATGATTGAAGACAACAATTTAAGCTACACAACCGGATCTAAACATATTATTATTAATTCGTTAACAATGGCTTGTTGCTCTTTGCCTCGAGATTTCGATGGTCCGGATTACCGCATTCGGTCAAAATGAAATTTGATGTAAATTTACCACATGGTAACTAACGTTCCAGTGTCTTTCCTATTTTCTGTAACATATGATAATATGCCAAAAATACCTCGCCTCGGATGATGACAATGCAGAAAAGTTGAACTTTCAGTATACACACAGTTAAAATTATTTTGTAACTTTAAATTTATCTTGTGGTATTTGAACAAATAAACGCGAATTGAAATGTTATTCACGTTGCTGTTATTTTTAACTTAAAAATGTTTATGGCAGATTGCTTAATTAATTCTCATTTGATTGAATATAAAGTTTATATTTGTACACATTGCCGGATTTTTTACGTGTGGTTGAATTTCCAATACTTTTTTTTGCTGTGCTCACTCGCAAGTTAAGTACATTCGCCCAATTGAACATTTATGAGAGAAACAAAAAAGCGCCAAATGAATAACAAAACTGCTTACCTTTACAAGGTTTCTTCGGATCGCGATTCCAGCTCAATATGTAATCCGCCGCCTAGTGTGAAGATGTCGTTAGCGGTCGATGGACGTTTCTTTTCACCCGAAAAGGGGAAATCTCCAGGTCTTACGCTTGACCAACTGCCCTGCACGGCTCAATGTCTACGGTAGGCAGTAGGTAGGTCTGTTTGCACCGATTCACCCAAGCGAAACGCGGCACACACAGAGAGATAGACTTTAATTTGTCATCCAGCAGCAAGCGGCGAACCTGTTCTTGTTTTCTCGGTCAACTTGTTTTCTTCAGTGTGGTGCGTTTTCGATTTCTTCGGAGACGATTGATAGGAGGATAGGCTTTCACTGCCTTTCCCACTTGCACGAGTTTCGTCGTTACTAGTTAGCACTTCCTGTTTATAATTTCGCTTTTACTTCAAACCGGGATGTTGATGCTTTTACGGAACTGTCTCTTCCAGATATTTAAATGACGAATTTAAATTTCAACGAGAAACGATAATTTATTAATGTTAATTCGTTTAGTCCTTTCCAATCAGCATTTTGCGATCGCTATTGAACGACTCGATTTCACCTCCCACTTGGTTTGCGTACATTTATTTTTTGAAAACTTATCTGAAATTCATCAGTTTGTCGTGCCAATAAAAGAAAGATTTCGTTTGAATAGTTATCAACTAACTGACACACAAATAACCAATATTTTATTTTCCATTAAAATAAAACCTGCAATGCCACGATTTCATCTCTCACTCTCCATCTACTGGGTTTGGAAATGCACCACTCTAAGCCCCGGACCGAAGAAGGGGAGCTTAACGTACTTTCTTTCACCCGCTGAATGTGTGTCCACCGTTTCCCTAACTCACACTTAGCCGCACCATCCAAGGCTCGAGAGTCACACTACACACCGACGGACCACAAGAGATTGGAAGAAATTTTTAAGAGTTGCTTTTAATTTCTTCAGATCACAACCTTCTTGCTTCCTTGCTTTTCTTCCTCGTCTGCCTTTAATATTATCGCCTGCTCTCCGAGGCGGCTTTCGCTGGGACACACTCTTCCGCTTGGGGATTTCTCCAAACAACACCTATGAGAACTGGCTGATAGGGCCCACGACTGCAAGACCTTCCACGTCCGTCCTACTCGACGGCACTAGACAGAATGAAGACGAAGAAATTCCAATGCTCCACCTCTTTCCACCTGGTCGTGGCGGTCGGCATATCTCGAGAAAGAAAGTTTTTGGGGAGTCTCTCTCGTGATGAACCTCTTCATTTTTAACAGCCGCGACCGTGCATTCAACGAACATAGCGCGCGTGCCTTTTTCAAAAGTGGAGAGTTGATTAACGATCAAGCTGCGCGGGTCTGCAGCAGAAGGAGCAGACAAACCACTTGAAAATGATAACACATAGCAGATATGCTCACACTGATGTTGCTCAGAGCCAACATGATGGGGAATTCATGCGATAGTAAGGCTCCAATGCAATGGGTGAATTAGATGTGCTCAGTATTTTGAGCTAAGTCGAACGTCATGGACAGCAGATAAAATTTCTTGTGTTCATTTGAGGATCGCTTGAAACAAACGTCTTACAGGTTTGCCTCCATTTAGGTTGTAACGGCGGTGTTCCCGCCACAGGTTGTTTTAAACCCCAAAAACACAGAAGTTACATTACCCATGTTCATACGAGAGTAGTATGACCAAAAACCATGTATTCAACAGAAAACATAGTTTAGTTAATAAATTATGGGTTTGGTGATTACGTGATTACTAATACCCAAAAAATAGGCAATTAACTTTGATTGAACAACTAAAGGTTAAAATATGTTATCGGTGAGCAAATAGAAATATAGAAATTGGTAAAAATGGATGGCATAATGAATAAAAAGATAAATACGGAGTAAATTGAAGGATTGAATATTGATTTAAATAGGATAGTATTTCGACTGCACTTGGATTGAAATTTAAATGGACCTGCATTCAATTCGGATTAAAATTGAATTTATATAAGATTTAGATTAGATTAGATTATGATTGGATTGGATTTGGATTGGATTTGTCTTGAATTTGGATTGGATTTGGATTGGACTTGAATTGGAATTGGATTGGATTCGGATTGGATTTGGATTTGGTTAGGATTTGGATTGGATTTGAATTGGACTTGAATTGGATTTGGATTGGATATGAATTGGATTCCGATTGGATTTGGATTGGATTGTATTTGGATGAGGTTTGGATTGGATTTTGATTGGATTGGATTTGGATTGGATTTGAATTGGATTTGGATTGGATTAAAATTGGATTAAGATTGGACTTGAATTGGAATTGAATTGGATCTGGATTGAATTTGGTTTGGATTTGGATTGGATTTGGATTGGATTTGAATTGGATTTGGATTGGATTTGGATTTGATTTGGATTGGATTTTGATTGGATTTGGATTAAATTTGGATTGGATTTGGATTGGATTTGGATTGGATTTGAATTGAATTTGGATTGGATTTGGATTGGATTTGGATTGGATTTGGATTGGATTTGGATTTGATTTGGATTGGATTTTGATTGGATTTGGATTGGATTCGGATTGGATTTTGATTGGATTTGGGTTGGATTTGGATTGGATTTGAATTGGATTTGGATTGGATGTGGATTTGATTTGGATTGGATTTTGATTGGATTTGGATTGGATTCGGATTGCATATGGATTGGATCTTGATTGGATTTGGATTAGATTTGGATTAGATTTGGATTGGATTGGATTTGGATTGGATTTGTATTGGATTTGGAATGGATTGGATTTGGATTTGGATTATATTTGGATTGGATTGGATTTGGATTGGATTTGTATTGGATTTGGAATGGATTGGATTTGGATTGGATTTGGTTTGGATTTGTATTGGATTTGGATTGGATTTGAATTGGATTTGGATTGGATTTGGATTTGATTTGGATTGGATTCGGATTGAATATGGATTGGATTTTGATTGGATTTGGATTGGATTTGGATTGGATTGGATTTGGATGGGATTTGGATTGAATTTGGATTGAATTTGGAATTGATTTGGATTGGATTGAATTTGTATTGGATTTGAATTGAATTTGGATTGGATTTGGATTGGATTTGATTTGGATTGGATTTTGATTGGATTTGGATTGGATTTTGATTGGATTTGGGTTGGATTTGGATTGGATTTGAATTGGATATTTGGATTGGATTTGGATTTGATTTGGATTGGATTTGGATTGGATTCGGATTGCATATGGATTGAATCTTGATTTGATTTGGATTGGATTTGGATTAGATTTGGATTGGATTTGGATTGGATTGGATTTTGATTTTGATTGGATTGGATTTGGATAGGATTTGGATTGAATTTGGATTCGATTTGGAATTGTCGGATTGGATTTGATTTGTATTTGAATTTGGTTTGGATTTGGAATGGATTTTGATTGGATTCGGATTGAATATGGATTGGATTTTTATTAGATTTGGATTGTATTTGGAATGAATTCGGACTGGAGTTGAATTGGATTTGGATTTAAATTGGATCGAATTCGGATTGGAGTTGGATTTGGATTGAATTTGAATTCGGTTTGGAATGGATTTGGATAAGATTTGGTTAAATTTGGATAAGATTTGGTTAAATTTGGATTTTAATTGGATTTGTTTGATTTTCTTTGGTTTAGGATTGGATTTAGGTTCAATTTGGATTTTATTTCGAGGAGATTTAGATTGAATTTGGATTTGGAATGGAGTTGGATTGTATTTGGATTAGATTCGGATTGGATTTGGAATGGATTGATTCTGATATGGATTGGTATTGGTTTTGAATTGAATTACATTCGTATTGAATCGTTCGCATTGGTTTTTCATATATTGTCATATGGAATATTCTCGACTGGAGCAGAAGGAATCGAATTGATGTTTCTTCAACTTACTTATGGATCCTGTACACCTCCGGTGGTGCAAAGGGCCGACTTGAAAGATCTCCATCCTGAGCGATGCCCGGCTATCGCTTTAACCTGTTGCCAGGTTAGATTTCGGTCGACTTCTTTTATTTCTTTATTGAGGCTTCGCCGCCATGAGCCTCTGGGTCTGCCTCTGCTGCGATGTCCCGCTGGGTTCCAGTCTAATGCTTGCTTACATATTTCGTTTCCGCCCCTACGTAGAGTGTGGCCGACCCAGCCCCACTTCCGATCCCGAATTTCTGTTGCTATCGGCCTCTGGTGACAACGACGATGGAGCTCGTTGTTTGAGATCCAGTTGTGAGGCCACCAGGCCCGAATTATATACCGCAGGCATCTGTTAATGAACACCTGCAGCCGTTGAGTGTTCTCCACTGATACACACCATGTTTCGCTAGCGTATAACAGCACAGATTTCACGTTAGAGTTGAAAATTCGTATTTTGGTGCGTTCACTTATCTGCCTGTTTTCTCTAAGAAATATCTGGAAATGTTTCTTCAAGAATAAAAGATATTTTCTACATTGGCAATAGAAAAGGGGATGACTGTAGTGGATACGATTGAATCTTGGAGTTGTTATTAAATTATTATTGAAAATATCATTATCACATTTCCTTGTAATCTACATTTGACACACCGTTTTTGTATCAAATCCCGAACATGACTTATCTTCCGAACACTGGCGTTTCAGCCCCTTAAACAAAAACTTACATCGGTTTTCCGTACTAAGGATCAAGACTGAAAACGAATTCGAATTCATGTGGAGCAAATAAACCCATTAACGCCCGAATTAACTCTCGCTTTATTTTATCAGGAACATCTCAACATATTAAAATAATAAACCTGAAATAGTTAATAAAAAATCTACGGTCACAATTTTTTTAGCACGGTGGGTCATATGTGCTGAAAATGATGGAATAATGATTGAACCGATTAAGCAGTATAATCGATAGCAATTATAATCGGCACAAGCATCATATAGTTTTTGGGAGATGCGGCGAGACCGGAGAAAGTCTTTATGCTAGTTGGAAGTCCCTTCTAAATTTAGCGGGGGGGGGATCCGGGTGTTCCCCTGCAAATGTACTACAATTTTGTGCCTGACTCGAGAACGAATCAAGTAATTGGAATTTTTTTCTCTCTCTCTCTCTCCCTCTCCCTCTAACTCTTTCTCTCTCTCTCTCTCCCTTTCACTCTTTCTCTCTCCCTCTCACTCTTTCTCTCTCTCTCCCTCTCACTCTTTCTCTCTCTCCCTTTCACTCTTTCTCTCTCTCCCTCTCACTCTTTCTCTCTCTCCTTCTCACTCTTTCTCTCTCTCCCTCTCACTCTTTCTCTCTCTTCCTCTCACTCTTTCTCTCTCTCCCTCTCACTCTTTCTCTCTCCCTCTCACTCTTTCTCTCTCTTCCTCTCTCTCTTTCTCTCTCTCCCTCTCACTCTTTCTCTTCCCCCTTGCACTCTTTCTCTCTCTCCCTCTCACGCTTTCTCTCTCTCCCTCTCACTCTTTATATCTCTCCCTCTCACTCTTTCTCTCTCTCCCTCTCACTCTTTCTCTCTCCCTCTCACTCTTTCTCTCTCCCTCTCACTCTTTCTCTCTCTTCCTCTCACTCTTTCTCTCTCTCCCTCACACTCTTTCTCTCTCTCCCTCTCACTCTTTCTCTCTCTCCCTTCACTCTTACTCTCTCTGACTCTTTCTCTCTATCTCACTCTTTTTCTCACTCACACCTTCTCTCTCTCACTCCTTTTCCCTCTCACTCTTTCTCTCACTCTCTCTCTCTCACTCTCTCTCACTCTTTCTCTCACTCTCTTTCTCACTCTTTCTCTCACTCTCTCTCACACCCTTTCTCTTTCTCGCTCTCTCTCTCATTCTCTCTCGCTCTTCTCTCTCAATCTTACTCTTCCACTCTCTCTCGCTCTTCTCTCACTCTCTCACTCTCTCACTCTTTCTCTCCCACTCTCTCACTCTTTCTCTCACACTCTCTCACTATTTCTCTCTCACTCTCTCAATATTTCTCTCTCACTCTCTCTTACTCTCTCTCGCTCTTCTCTCTCACTCTTTCTCTTCCACTCTCTTTCGCACTTCTCTCACTCTTTCTCTCTCACTCTCTCACTTTTTCTCTCCCATTCTCTCACTCTTTCTCTCTCACTCTTTCTCTCACTCTCTCACTCTTTCTCTTTCACTCTCTCACTCTCTCACTCTTTCTCTCTCACTCTCTCACTCTTTCTCTCTCGCTCTCTTTCTCTCTGTCTCACTCTATCTCTCTCACACCCACTCTATCACTCATTCTCTCCCTATCTCTCGTCCTGCCTCCCCCACACTTTTCCCTTCAACATTTGGTTGCACATTGCCTAGAGGAGCAAATTCATTCATCGTCACATTCTTTTTTTTTGTGCGACGCACAAAGGTTCTTACAGCTCAACACACGCACACTCACGGATCACTCTAAAAAAACTTTATTGGTTATTGTTTTGACGCTTTGAAAAAGATTTCTTCTCTCCATAACGATCTATACTACACTGTTTGGTTTTATAACGGCCATGGCGTTCATGACTTGCTCAATATGGCTGCTTCGAAACCAATATAACATATGACTGCAAATTAGGAACATCATATCAAATTAAATCGGTACCTCCATAACGTACCGTTTACGATATCGGTCAATACGAATTGGTACGCGTATTAGCGAACTGGTTTTCATGTGTCTTTCGCCACTTCCGGTGTTTCACAACGAGTTTGTTTGTGGAAGGATCTTTAGAACTGTGCAGTGTAATACTTCACTTTGATTATTTTTCTTCGTCCGGCCAGTGATACAGATTGATGTTCTATGCAAAAGAAGTTTGGATGCTCACTAGAGCCACCTCATGCAAAAATTCAGAATTATTTCGATCATTTCTTGAACCGGCAAGATACACAACTTTGCTGAAGACTCCATGTAGCTAACTTATCAGTTTCTTGAGATACAGATTGATGTTTCATGCAGAAGAAGTTTGGATGCTCACTAGCGCCACCTCATGAAAAAAATCAGAATTATTTGATCAGTTCTTGGCTCTGAATAACTTTGCTGAAGACTCCATATAGCTTACTAATCAGGTTCTTGAGATACAGATTAATGTTTCATGCAGAAGAAGTTTGGATGCTCATTAGCCACCTCATGCAAAAATTCAGAATTATTTCGATTTATTTCCGGCAAGATGCTCTAAACAACTTTGCTGAAAACTCCATGTAGCTAACTAATCAGGTTCTTGAGATGCAGATTGATGTTTCATGCAGAAGAAGTTTGGATGCTCACTAGCGCCACCTCGAACAAAAATTCAGAATTATTTCGACCAGTTGTTGAACTGCCAAGATACTCTGAACAACTTTGCTGAAGACTCTATGTTGCTAACTAGTCAGGTTTGAGAGATACTGATGGATGTTTTATGCAAAACAAATTTAAACGCTCACTAGTGCCACCTCGTACAAAAATTTAGAATTATTTGGATCAGTTCTTGAACTGCCAAGATATTCTGAACAACTTTGCTGAAGACTCCATGTAGCTAACTAATCAGGTTCTTGAGATGCAGATTGATGTTTTATGCAGAAGAAGTTTGGATGCTCACTAGCGCCACCTCATGCAGAAATTCAGAATTATTTTGATCAGTTCTTGACCCGCCAAGGTACTCTGAACAACTTTGCTGAAGACTCCATGTTGCTAACTAACCAGGTTCTTGAGATGCAGATTGATGTTTCATGCAGAAGAAGTTTGGATGCTCACTAGCGCCACCTCATGCAAAAATTTAGAATTATTTGCTACTGATTGATGTTTTATGCGAAACAAATTTAAACGCTCACTAGCGCCACCTCGAACAACAATTCAGAATTATTTGGATCAGTTGTTGAGCCGCCAAGATACTCTGAACAACTTTGCTGAAGACTCCATGTAGCTAACTAGTCAGGTTCTTGAGGTATAGAGTGATGCTGTTTGGACATTCACTACTCATTACTTGATTTTTGTATGAAAAAGTTCAGTTTTCCATGGACGTTTACGCCACCTAGTGAGTCAGTTCCGATTTAAATTGTTCACCATATGAAAGATATTAGTTCGAAGAACAATATTGACGAAGAGATGTATAACTTCAGAGCCAAAACTTCCCAACAGATATAAAAAATGTAACTGATCTATAAATAGATCACTGGGCGTTAAGCGCTTCTGATCTATAAATAGATCACTGGGCGTTAACGGGTTAAGCGGATAAAGGCAAAATGACCATTCAAAAGCAAGTGTTCGGAATATGAGTAATGTTCGGAATTTGAGCCAAAATGGTATGTTCCAATGATATGCACTTATTTATTGAGTAACTCTAATCAGCATGTATAGACAGCTCCATGGTAATGCAGAAATGTTTACTTTTTTTTCGAGTTCGTTTAATTTAAAATTTCATGTCACCAACTAACACCATTTGGAAGAGAGTTCGTGGGGCAGTACCAGGTGGGATTTATGGGTGAACGTTCGATCGCGGACCAGGTACCCGTAATGCTGGGTAGACACCTTTGTGTGGTGTGTTACGGTGTGAGATCCACCACGTTCAAATTGTCATCTACAGGCAAATCCTGACCCAACGAATACTTTCTCCAATATCC